>NW_022630979.1:0-37498 GCF_010909765.2 Amblyraja radiata
AAAAGCGGTCGATTCGCGAACGCGGAGCCGTGGAGCTTCTCTGCGGGTGGGGGGGGGGGGGGGTGGGGTGGGTGTACATAGTGCCATCCGTAGCGGCCGTTTCCAGGAAAACGGAGGAATATATCTCTCTGGAATATATATAGGTATAATAATATATTATATGCCTGACCTGCTGAGTTACTCCAGAAGTTTGTGTCTAATGTCCACAAATGAATCTTCTTTACTCTGCATGCTCTCCAATGCAGTCATATATTTCTTATAGTGCAGTGACCAGAACTGCACACAATGTTCCAAGTGTTATTTATAACCATATAACCATATAATCATATAACAATTTACAGCACGGAAACAGGCCATCTCGACCCTTCTAGTCCGTGCCGAACACGTATTTCCCCTAGTCCCATATACCTGCGCTCAGACCATAACCCTCCATTCCTTTCCCGTCCATATAACTATCCAATTTATTTATAAATGATAAAAACGAACCTGCCTCCACCACCTTCCCTGGAAGCTCATTCCACACAGCCACCACTCTCTGAGTAAAGAAGTTCCCCCTCATGTTACCCCTAAACTTCTGTCCCTTAATTCTCAAGTCATGTCCCCTTGTTTGAAACTTCCCTACTCTCAGTGGGAAAAGCTTATCCACGTCAACTCTGTCTATCCCTCTCATCATTTTAAAAACCTCTATCAAGTCCCCCCTTAACCTTCTGCGCTCCAAAGAATAAAGCCCTAACTTGTTCAACCTTTCTCTGTAACTTAGTTGCTGAAACCCAGGCAACATTCTAGTAAATCTCCTCTGTACTCTCTCTATTTTGTTGACATCCTTCCTATAATTAGGCGACCAAAATTGTACCCCATACTCCAGAATTGGCCTCACCAATGCCTTGTACAATTTTAACATTACATCCCAACTTCTATACTCAATGCTCTGATTTATAAAGGCCAGCACACCAAAAGCTTTCTTTACCACCCTATCTACATGAGATTCCACTTTCAGGGAACTGTGCACAGTTATTCCCAGATCCCTCTGTTCACCTGAATTCTTCAATTCCCTACCATTTACCATGTACGTCCTATTTTGATTTGTCCTGCCAAGATGTAGCACCTCACACTTATCAGCATTAAACTCCATCTGCCATCTTTCAGTCCACTCTTCCAACTGGCATAAATCTCTCTATAGACTTTGAGAATCTACTTCATTATCCACAGCCCCACCTATCTTAGTATCATCTGCATACTTACTAATCCAATTTACCACACCATCATCCAGATCATTGATGTACATGACAAACAACAGTGGACCCAACACAGATCCCTGTGGCACCCCACTAGTCACTGGCCTACAACCTGACAAACAACCATCCACCATTACTCTCTGGCATCTCCCATTCAGCCACTGTTGAACCCATCTTGCTACTCCACCATTAATGCCCAACCATTGAACCTTCTTAACCAACCTTCCATGAGGAACCTTGTCAAAGGCCTTACTGAAGTCCATATCTACAACATCCACTGCTTTACCCTCATCAATTTCCCGAGTAACCTCTTCAAGAAATTCAAGAAGATTAGTCAAACATGACCTTCCAGGCACAAATCCATGTTGACTGTTCCTAATCAGACCCTGTTTATCCAGATGCTTATATATATTATCTCTAAGTATCCTTTCCATTAATTTGCCCACCACTGACGTCAAACTAACAGGTCTATAATTGCTAGGTTTACTCTTAGACCCCTTTTTAAACAATGGAACACCATGCGCAGTACGCCAATCCTCCGGCACTATTCCCGTTTCTTATGACATTTGAAATATTTCTGTCATAGCCCTTGCTATTTCTACACTAACTTCCCTCAATGTCCTAGGGAATATCCTGTCCGGACCTGGAGACTTATCCACTTTTATATTTCTCAAAAGTGTCAGTACTTCCTCTTCTTTGAATCTCATAGTTTCCATAGCTACTCTACTTGTTTCCCTTACCTCACATAATTCAATATCCTTCTCCTTGGTGAATACCGAAGAAAAGAAATTGTTCAATATCTCCCCCATCTCTTTTGGCTCTGCAGATAGCTGTCCACTCTGACTCTCTAATGGACCAATTTTATCCCTCGTTATCCTTTTGCTATTAATATAGCTGTAGAAACCCTTTGGGTTTACTTTCACCTTACTTGCCAAAGCAACCTCATATCTTCTTTTAGCTTTTCTAATTTCTTTCCTAAGATTCTTTTTACATTCTTTATACTCCTCAAGCACCTCATTTGCTCCATGCTGCCTATAATTATTGTAGATCTCCCTCTTTTTCCGAACCAAGTGTCCAATTTCCCTTGAAAATCATGGCTCTTTCCGATTTTTACTATTTCCTTTCAACCGAACAGGGACATAAAGATTCTGTACTCTTAAAATTTCACCTTTAAATGTACTCCATTTCTCTTCCACATCTTTCCCATAAAACAAAATGTCCCAATTTACTCCTTTTAAATCCTTTCGCATCTCCTCAAAGTTAGCCTTTCTCCAATCAAAAATCACAACCCTAGGTCCGGTTCTGACCCTCTCCATAATTATATTGAAACTAATGGTATTGTGATCACTGGTCCCGAACTGTTCCCCAACGCATACTTCTGCCACCTGACCCGTCTCATTTCCTAACAGGAGGTCCAGCACCGCTCCTTCTCTAGTAGGTACTTCTATGTATTGCTGCAAAAAACTATCCTGCACACATTTTACAAACTCCAACCCATCCAGCCCATTTACAGAATGTGTTTCCCAGTCTATGTGTGGAAAATTGAAATCTCCCACAATCACTACCTTGTGCTTACTATTAATATCTGCAATCTCCTTACATATTTGCTCTTCCAATTCTCGCTCCCCATTTGGCGGTCTATAATACATAAGTGTTGCTACCCCTTTCCCATTTCTCAGTTCCACCCAAATATCCTCCCTAGACGAGCCCTCTAATCTATCCTGCCAAAGCACTGCAGTAATATCTTCCCTGATAAGCAATGCAACACCTCCACCTCTTGCCCCTCCAATTCTATCACACCTGAAGCAACGAAATCCTGGAATATTTAGTTTCCAATCACAGCCCTCCTGCAACCATGTTTCACTGATCGCCACAACATCATACTTCCAGGTGTCAATCCAGGCTCTGAGTTCATCCACCTTTCAAACAATGCTCCTCGCATTAAAATATACACATTTAAGAAACCCACCATCTCTTAATCTCTGTTTATTGTCTTTTTCTTCTCTCTCCCCTACATTTTGGGTCAGAGTGCTACCATTCTCTGCCTCCTGCCTCACACACTGACTGCTAGCTTTCCCAATTTGAGTCCCTCCCCCCAACCATACTAGTTTAAAGTCTCCCCAGTAGCCTTTGCAAATCTCCCCGCCAGGATATTGGTCCCCCTCGAGTTCAAGTGCAACCCGTCCTTTCTGTACAGGTCACACCTTCCCCAAAAGAGGTCCCAATGATCCAGAAACTTGAATCCATACCCACTGCACCAGTCCCTCATCCACTCATTTATCCTCCACCTCGGTCCATTCCTACTCTCACTGTCGCGTGGCACAGGCAGTAATCCTGAGATTGTTACCTTTGCAGTCCTTCTCCTTAACTCTCTACCTAACTCCCTAAATTCTTCTTTCAGGACTCTTCTCTTTTTTTACCTATGTCGTTGGTACCTATATGTACCACAACCTCAGGCTCCTCTCCCTCCCATTTCAGGATTTCTTGGACATGTTCAGACACATCCCTGACCCTGGCACCAGGGAGGCAAACTACCAACCGGGACTCCTGTCTGCGTGCACCGAATCGCCTATCCGACCCCCTGACTATAGAGTCCCCTATTACAATTACCCTCCTCTTCTTTTCCTTACCCTTCTGAGCAACAAGACCGGTCTTTATGCCAGAGGCCCGGCCGCTGTCGCTGCCCCCAGGTAGGCTGTCTCCTCCACCTTTACTCAAACATGAGTACTTATTTTCAAGGTGTACAGCCACCGGGGTACTCACCAGTCCCTGCCTCTGCCCGTTGCCCTTCCTAACTGTGACCCAGTTTTCTGTCTCCCGTGGTCTTGGAGTGACCACCTCCCTGTAACTCCTATCTATGACCTCCTCGCTCTCCCTGAGCAGACGGAGGTCATCAAGTTGCTGTTCCAGGTTCCTAACACGGTCCCTTAGGAGCCCCATCTCGACGCACCTGGCGCAGATGTGGACATCTGGAGGGCACTCAGACTCCATGACCTCCCACATCTGACATCCAGAACAGTAAACTGCCCTGGTCCTCATTCTCCCCCTTAACCGAATACAATAAAGCCTTACCCGGGATACAAGCCAATCAGCTGCTTCCTCTAGTCCGTTTGACCAATCAGAGGCTTCCACCAGACTCCTTCTCTGGAAGTGAGATCTGCAAATGGAACGGTGCAGATTTTGGTTCCTCCCTCTGTCACGGCTCCTGGGGCTCTGTTGAGACAAGCCCCGCGATGGGTTTTTAACTCACCACACGGAGGTCGCTCCTCCCTCTGTCACGGCTCCCGGGCCTCTGTTGAGACAAGCCCCGCGATGGGTTTTTAACTCACCACACGGAGGTCGCTCCTCCCTCTGTCACGGCTCCCGGGCCTCTCGTATATCATGTTTTTTAAATAATATATTATATTATTATACCTATATTACTATCTGGAATATATATAGGTATAATAATATATTACTATCTGGAATATATTACTATCTGGAATAAATATAGTTATAATAATATATTATATTATATAATCATTATAATAATATGTTATTATATATATATATATTATATTATTATATATATTATATTATTACACCTTTATATACTCAGACCCTCTCTCACACGGCCCGCTGCTGAAAGACTCATCCATGCCTTCATCTACTCCCGACTGGACTATTGCAACTCACTTCTCCTTGGCATCAGCTCCACCTACATCAACCGACTCCAACTGGTCCAGAACGCAGCCGCCTGACTCATCACCCACACCAAATCCTGGCATCACATCACTCCAGTCCTCAAACAACTTCACTGGCTTCCCATCTCCCACTGGATCACCTACAAAATCCTGATCCTCACCTACAAAGCCCTCCACCATCTGGCCCCCCCATATCTCACTGATCTCCTCTCCCCCTACCAACCCTCACGGTCCCTCAGATCCACATCAGCCGGTCTCCTCTCTATCCACAAGTCCAACCTCCGCAGTTTAGGGGACAGAGCCTTCTCCAGGGCAGCTCCCAGGCTCTGGAACTCCCTCCCCCAACTGATCCACAATTCCGTGTCCCTCACCAACTTCTAGTCCTGCCTCAAGACCCATCTCTTCACCTCTGCCTATCCTTAGCCCCACGTCCCCCTCCCTTTTCATCTGTGGATTAATTGCCTCATATTGTGTTTTGTATTGAATTCTGTCTTTACTTTGTGTACTAGTCATGTCTCTACTATTTATTTCATTCCCCTTGCATGTTTTTCCTCTACCTGCTACATTTGTGTAAGGTGTCCTTGAGACTCTTGAAAGGCGACCATAAATAACATTTATTATTATTATTATTATACCTATATTACTATCTGGAATCCTGGCGGGGAAATTTGCAAAGGCTACTGGGGAGAATTTAAACTAGAATGGTTGGGGCGAGGGACTCAAATAGAGAAAGCTAGTAGACAGAATGGGAGGCAGGAAGCAGAAAAGGGAAGCACTCGGGCACAAGACGAGAAAGGAAAAAAAGGAAATAAACAGAGAATAAGAGGCGGGGGGTTTCTTAAATGTGCATATTTTAATGCTAGGAGCATTGTAAGAAAGGTGGATGAGCTTAGAGTCTGGATAGACACCTGGAAGTATGATGTTGTGGCGATCAGTGAAACATGGTTGCAGGAGGGCTGTGATTGGAAACTAAATATTCCAGGATTTTGTTGCTTCAGGTGTGATAGAATTGGAGGGGCAAGAGGTGGAGGTGTTGCATTACTAGTCAGGGAAGATATTACAGCAGTGCTTTGGCAGGATAGATTGGAGGGCTCATCTAGGGAGGTTATTTGGGTGGAACTGAGAAGTGGGAAAGGGGTAGCAACACTTATAGGGGTGTATTATAGACCGCCAAATGGGGTTCGAGAATTCGAAGAGAAAATATGTAAGGAGATAGCAGATAGTAAGCACAAGGTAGTGATTGTGGGAGATTTCAACTTTCCACGCATAGACTGGGAAACACATTCGGTAAATGGGCTGGATGGTTTGGAGTTTGTAAAATGTGTGCAAGATAGTTTTTTGCAGCAATACATAGAGGTACCTACTAGAGGAGGGGCAGTGTTGGACCTCCTGTTAGGAAATGAGACGGGACAGGTGGCGGAGGTATGCGTTGGAGAGCACTTTGGGTCCAGTGATCACAATACCATTAGTTTCAATATAATTATGGAGAAGGTCAGAACTGGACCTAGGGTTGAGATTTTTGATTGGAGAAAGGCTAACTTTGATGAGATGCGAAATGATTTAAAAGGAGTGAACTGGGACATTTTGTTTTATGGGAAGGATGTAGAAGAGAAATGGAGGATATTTAAAGGGGACATTTTAAGAGTACAGAATCTTTATGTTCCTGTTCGGTTGAAAGGAAACAGTAAAAATTGGAAAGAGCCCTGGTTTTCAAGGGAAATTGGACATCTTGTTCGGAAAAAGAGGGAGATCTACAATAATTATAGGCAGCATGAAGTAAATGAGGTGCTTGAGCAGTATAAGGAATGTAAAAAGAATCTTAAGAAAGAAATTAGAAAAGCTAAAAGAAGACATGAGGTTGCTTTGGCAAGTAAGGTGAAAGTAAATCCAAAGGGTTTCTACAGCTATATTAATAGCAAAAGGATAACGAGGGATAAAATTGGTCCATTGGAGAGACAGAGTGGACAGCTATCTGCAGAGCCAAAAGAGATGGGGGAGATATTGAACAATTTCTTTTCTTCGGTATTCACCAAGGAGAAGGATATTGAATCATGTGAGGTAAGGGAAACTAGTAGAGTAGCTATGAATACTATGAGCTTCAAAGTCAAAGAAGTACTGACACTTTTGAAAAATATAAAAGTGAATAAGTCTTCAGGTCCTGACAAGATATTCCCTAGGACATTGAGGGAAGTTAGTGTAGAAATAGCCGAGGCTATGACAGAAATATTTCAAATGTCATTAGAAACAGGAATAGTCCCCGAGGATTGGCGTACTGCGCATGTTGTTCCATTATTTAAAAAGGGTTCTAAGAGTAAACCTAGCAATTATAGGCCTGTTAGTTTGACTTCAGTGGTGGGCAAATTAATGGAAAAGATACTTAGAGATAATATATATAAGCATCTGGATAAACAGGGTCTGATTAGGAACAGTCAACATGGATTTGTGCCTGGAAGGTCATGTTTGACTAATCTTCTTGAATTTTTTGAAGAGGTTACTAGGGAAATTGACGAGGGTAAAGCAGTGGATGTTGTCTATATGGACTTTAATAAGGCCTTTGACAAGGTTCCCCATGGAAGGTTGGTTAAGAAGGTTCAACTGTTGGGTATAAATGCAGGAGTAGCAAGATGGATTCAACCGTGGCTGAATGGGAGAAGCCAGAGGGTAATGGTGGATGGTTGTTTGTCGGGTTGGAGGCAGGTGACTAGTGAGGTGTCTCAGGGATCGGTGTTGGGTCCTTTGTTGTTTGTCATGTACATCAATGATCTGGATGAAGGTGTGGTAAATTGGATTAGTAAGTATGCAGATGATACCAAGATAGGGGGTGTTGTGGATAATGAAGAGGATTTCTAAAGTCTACAGAGTGATTTAGGCCATTTGGAAGAATGGGCTGAAAGATGGCAGATGGAGTTTAATGCTGATAAATGTGAGGTGCTACACCTTGGCAGGACAAATCAAAATAGGACGTACATGGTAAATGGTAGGGAATTGAAGAATACAGTTGAACAGAGGGATCTGGGAATAACCGTGCATAGTTCCTTGAAGGTGGAATCTCATATAGATAGGGTGGTAAAGAAAGCTTTTGGTATGCTAGCCTTTATAAATCAGAGCATTGAGTATAGAAGCTGGGATGTAATGTTAAAATTGTACAAGGCATTGGTGAGACCAAATCTGGGGTATGGTGTACAATTTTGGTCGCCCAATTATAGGAAGGATGTCAACAAAATAGAGAGAGTACAGAGGAGATTTACTAGAATGTTGCCTGGGTTTCAACAACTAAGTTACAGAGAAAGGTTGAATAAGTTAGGTCTTTATTCTCTGGAGCGCAGAAGGTTAAGGGGGGACTTGATAGAGGTCTTTAAAATGATGAGAGGGTGAGATAGAGTTGATGTGGATCAGCTTTTCCCTTTGAGAATAGGGAAGATTCAAACAAGAGGACATGACTTCAGAATTAATGGACTTAGGGGTAACATGAGGGGGAACTTCTTTACTCAGAGAGTGGTAGCGGTGTGGAATGAGCATCCAGTGGAAGTGGTGGAGGCAGATTCGTTGGTATCATTTAAAAATAAATTGGATAGGCATATGGATGAGAAGGGAATGGAGGGTTATGGTATGAGTGCAGGCAGGTGGGACTAAGGGAAAAATATGTTCGGCATGGACTTGTAGGGCCGAGATGGCCTGTTTCCGTGCTGTAATTGTTATATGGTTATATGGTTATTATTGGTATAATAATATATAATATAATATTATTATACCTAAAGATAAATTATTATTATAACTATATTACTATCTGGAATATATATAGGTATAATAATATTATTCCTATATTATTATCTGGAATATATATATATAGGTATAATGATATACCTATAATGATATATAGGTATAATGATATATAGTTTAAATGGACTGCAACACGGAAATAGGCTGCCCATTGTGTAATATGGGCATTGGCCTCTAGATGGCGCTTACTTTCCCGATCTCATTTTCTAATTAGTTTAATTAATTAATGTGCAACTTTCGGCAATGACAAGTTATGACATCATTCTCAATTATATTTCATCTAAATCTGTGGAAAATATCATGTAGTTTGGTGACTTGGGTCGCGGAAACTGATTTCTAGACACATTTTTGATGCTCGGCCCACAGCCTAATAATAAACTGCCACTGTAAATCCCTCACCGCCGTCAACCCCTCACCAAGGTGGCCGGCCGCCGGTCCCGGTCCGAGGCTCCCCATCGACCGCATGAAAATGACGACGGAGAAGTGACAGTTGGTGACGTCGCTGCGGGCGGAGCTGAGGTAAATAATGTTATAAATCAGCAGCGGATTGAGCGGGATCGGTTCAATATGGTGAAGACTGAGGTAAATCACCACATAAAGCACACGTGTGGTGGGAAACCGGGGTCAATCTCGTTATAAACCTCCCCCTCTTATTCCCTGAGGTAAATAATGTTATAAATCAGCAGTGGAGCGAAATAAACCTGGCAAATGTGGGGGAGAGAGAGCTGAGGTCAATCTCCACATAAACTACACGTCTGGGGGAATAAAACTGGGGTAAATATCACCATATAACAAACCATATAACAATTACAGCACGGAAACAGGTCATCTCGGCCCTACAAGTCCGTGCCGAACAATTATTTTCCCTAAATAGCTCCCTAAATAATATAAACTCACCATCTGGAGCAGCGTCCTGAGATAAAACACGTTATAAACATCTCCCCCTCACTGGCTCCCAACTGTAAATAATCAATAAATCACCAAATAAACAGCACGTCTGGGGAAATAAACCCGGTCTGGGGTAAAACTGGGGTAAATGATGTTATAAACACACAGGGGAGTAAAATAAACCAAGTCTGGGGGAAAACTGAGGTCAATAATGTTATAAACACACAGGGGAGTGGAATAAACTGGGCTGTGGAGTCGTTCCCAAAACATCCGACCCCGCCCCCTCGGTAAAATAATTCTAAATCTGCTGTGATGACATTAAATAAGTTGGTATTTCATAAGAACCACATTTATCATCAGGCTGCCTTTTAAACCCATGTCCATAAAGTTTTGAGTCTAACGGTTGTAGCTGTGCTATTGTGGCTTTATATTAATGGTTATTCTCGAAATAAAAACCATTATTCATTATGCTAAAAGAAAACAAAATGACAGAAAGGACCATGACAAAATTAAAATTCCATTGAATTAAGTAAAAATTATAAAAGCATTACTCCAAAATGTATTAAACTAAGGCCACAGGTATGAGCTAATGGTTAAATAATGACAAAAAAATCTCATGTGCAATAGAAATTAAAAGTAAATGACTAGGTAGTTAAGTTTACTACAAAAGTACATACCTAAAATGTATTAATAACGTCTGAAGAACAGAATTGCTTCTGTCAGAGAGACAGAGAGAGAGAGAGAGAGAGAGAGAGAGAGAGAGAGAGAGAGAGAGAGAGAGAGAGAGAGAGAGAGAGAGAGAGAGAGAGAGAGAGAGAGAGAGAGAGAGAGAGAGAGAGAGAGAGAGAGAGAGAGAGAGAGAGAAAGAGAGAGAGAGCATGTGGAGGGGCTGGGAGGAGAGGGGTGAGAGGCTGGAGGTGGAAAGTGGGTGAAGTGAGTAATGGGGGGGGGGGAGGGGGGAGGGATTCAAAGGGGAGTGGGTTTGGTGCCGAGGGGGATGAATGGGACGGGGCATGGAACTGGGGGGGGGAGGGAGAGAGGGGTCAAGTGAGCCAAGGAAGGGGGTAGGGAGCCAGTGAGGGGTGGGTTCACATTGTTTGGTGGTGGGGAGGGTGTTGCAGTTTAGGAAGTCAAACCAGGGCAGGATCTTATAACCATATAATAATTACAGCACGGAAACAGGCCATCTCGGCCCTACAAGTCCGTACCGAACAACTTTTTTCCCTTAGTCCCACCTGCCTGCACTCATACCATAACCCTCCATTCCCTTCTCATCCATATGCCTATCCAATTTATTTTTAAATGATACCAACGAACCTGCCTCCACCACTTCCACTGGAAGCTCATTCCACACAGCTACCACTCTCTGAGTAAAGAAGTTCCCCCTCATGTTACCCCTAAACCTCTGTCCCTTAATTCGGAAGTCATGTCCTCTTGTTTGAAACTTCCGTATTCTCAAAGGGAAAAGCTTGTCCACATCAACTCTCTCTATCCCTCTCATCATTTTAAAGACCTCTATCAAGTCCCCCCCTTAACCTTCTGCGCTCCAGAGAATAAAGACCTAACTTATTCAACCTTTCTCTGTAACTTAATTGTTGAAACCCAGGCAACATTCTAGTAAATCTCGTTTGTACTCTCTATTTTGTTGACATCTTTCCTATAATTGGGCGACCAAAATTGTACACCATACTCCAGATTTGGTCTCACCAATGCCTTGTACAATTTTAACATTACATCCCAGCTTCTATACTCAATGCTCTGATTTATAAAGGCTAGCATACCAAAAACTTTCTTTACCACCCTATCTATATGAGATTCCACCTTCAAGGAACTATGCACGGTTATTCCCAGATCCCTCTGTTTAACTGCATTCTTCAATTCCCTACCATTTACCATGTACGTCCTATTTTGATTTGTCCTGCCAAGGTGAAGCACCTCACATTTATCAGCATTAAACTCCATCTGCCATCTTTCACCCCATTCTTCCAAATGGCCTAAATCACTCTGTAGACTTTGGAAATCCTCTTCATTATCCACAACACCCCCTATCTTGGTATCATCTGCATACTTACTAATCCAATTTACCACACCATCATCCAGATCATTGATGTACATGACAAACAACACAGATCCCTGAGGCACCCCACTAGTCACCTGCCTCCAACCCGACAAACAGCCATCCACCATTACCCTCTGGCGTCTCCCATTCAGCCACTGTTGAATCCATCTTGCTACTCCTGCATTTATACCCAACAGTTGAACCTTCTTAATCAACCTTCCATGAGGAACCTTGTCAAAGGCCTTACTAAAGTCCATATAGACAAGATCCACTGCTTTACCCTCGTCAATTTCCCTAGTAACCTCTTCAAAAAATTCAAGAAGATTAGTCAACATGACCTTCCAGGCACAAATCCATGTTGACTGTTCCTAATCAGACCCTGTTTATCCAGATGCTTATATATATTATCTCTAAGTATCTTTTCCATTAATTTGCCCACCACTGAAGTCAAAATAACAGGTCTATAATTGCTTGGTTTACTCTTAGAACCTTTTTTAAACAATGGAACAACATGCGCAGTACGCCAATCCTCGTGGACTATTCCCGTTTCTAATGATATTTGATATATTTCTGTCATAGCCCCGGCTATTTCTACACTAACTTCCCTCAATGTCGTATGGAATATCCTGTCAGGACCTGGAGACTTATCCACCTTTATATTTTTCAAAAGTGTCAGTACATCTTCACTGTGAATGGCGGGACATTGGGGGAATGTGTGGCGCCGAGGGATCTAGGAGTGCAAGTACGAGTTGGGCCGAAGGGCCTCTTTCCAACGCTGTGTCAGTCTATGAATCTATGACAAAGTGCTGGAGTAACTCAACAGTTCAGGCAGCATCTAACAACATTTGGGCTTTTCCCTTTGAGAATAGGGAAGATTCAAACAAGAGGACATGACTCCAGAATTAAGGGACAGAAGTTTAGGGGTAACATGAGGGTGAACTTCTTTACTCAGAGAGTGGTAGCGGTGTGGAATGAGCTTCCAGTGGAAGTGGTGGCGGCAGGTTCGTTGGTATCATTTAAGAATAAATTGGATAGGCATATGGATGAGAAGGGAATGGAGGGTTATGGTATGAGTGCAGGCAGGTGGGACTAAGGGAAAAAAATTGTTCGGCGCGGACTTGTAGGGCCGAGATGGCCTGTTTCCGTGCTGTAATTGTTATATGGTTATATGGTTATCTGTGGAGAAGATAGACACAAAGTGCTGGAGTAACTCAGCGGGTCCGGCAGCATCTGTGGAGAGAATGAATGGGTGACATTTTGGGTCGAGACCCTTCTTTGGTTTGGTTTAGTTTAGTTTAGAGATGCAGCGCGGAAACAGGTCTTTCGGCCCGCGGAGTGTGCGCCGACCAGCAATCACCCCGTACACTAGCACTATCCTACCCACATTAGGCACAATTTAACAATTTTGCGGAGGCAGATTAATCTACAACCCTGAACGTCTTTGAAATGTTGGAGGAAACCGGAGCACCCGGAGTAAAAACCCACGCAGGTCAAGGGGAGAACGTCAAAGACAGCACCCATAGTAAGGATCGAACCCGGGTCTCTGGCGGTGAGGCAGCAACTGTACCGTTGCGCCACTGTGCCGGGCAGAATTATATAATGGTTTCCTCCGCCATAAAGGCACACAATATGTGCTAGTAATGTCCTGTTTGCCAGCTTTTTGACCCTCTGTGTTCCCCTCCTGCAAGGTTTAGGAGCCGTTGCTGTGGACGGAGAGACGGGGATGTGAGCAGCCCTTGAGGGCGGCCAGTGTGCCAGTGAGCCCCCCCCCCCCCCCCCCCCCCCCCCCCCCATCTGCTCGGTGTGTGGGCTGAGCTTCGAAGGGCTGAGCTTCGATGGAGGACCACATGACGGGGCACAACAAGGAGAAGCGTTATGAGTGTGACGTGTCTGGCAAGGCCTGGCAGCGCCCTAGCGGGCTGGAGATCCACAGGTGGGAGCACACGGGAGAATGCCCCTTCGACTGCTCGCAGTGCGGCAAGAGCTTCAAGACTGCGGATGTGCTGAAGTTTCACCGGTGGGTGCACACAGTCGAGAAGCCCTATGGCTGCTCCACCTGCGGCAAGAGCTTTGCCCAGATATCGGGGCTGCGGGAGCACCAGCGGGTGCACAGCAGTGAGCGGCCCTTCACCTGCTCCGACTGCGGCAAAGGCTTCAAGTTGTCGCTGGACCTGAAGAGGCACAGGCGCCTGCACACCAGCGAGCGCCCCTACACCTGCAGCGACTGCGGCAAGAGCTTCATCCTCTCCAGCTACCTCGTGTCTTATCAGCGCACCCACACCGGCGAGCACCCCTTCACCTGCTCCCAGTGCGGCAAGGGCTTCACCCGGTCCAGTCACCTGCTGTCCCACCAGCGCACCCACACTGGCAAGCGTCCCTACCCCTGTGCCCAGTGCGGCAAGGACTTCACTTGCTCCTCCAAGCTGCTGTCCCACCAGCGCACCCACACCTGCGAGCGCCCCTACACCTGCACCCAGTGCAGCGAGGGCTTCACCCAGTCCAGCTACCTGCTGAAGCACCAGCGAGCGGCCCTTTACCTGCGCCCGATGCAGCAAGGGCTTCACCCAGTCCAGATACCTGCTGTCCCACCAGCGCACCCACACCGGAGAGCACCCCTACACCTGCGCCAAGTGCGGCAAGGGCATCACCTGCTCCACCTATCTGCTGTCTCACCAGCAGGTGCACACCGGCGCCCGTCCCGTCCCCAGCCCAGTGTGTGGAGAGCGCTTTACCATGGCCTCCCACACCCTGTCTCACCAGCCCGTGCACACCAGTGGCCAGCCCTACGACTGCCCGAACTGCGGTGAGGAGTTTGACAGCTCGCGGGGGTTACAGCAGCAATGGCGGGCCCATGCCAGTGAGCATCTGCTCCCACTGTGACAAGACAGCATGGGGGCTGCGGGAGCACCAGCAAATACACACCGGAGAGAGACCCTTAGTGTGTGTTGCGTGTGGCAAGGGTTTCACCCGCCTTGACCACCTGCTGGAGCACCGATGAGTCCACACCGGCCAGTGCCCCTTCACCTGCCTGCTCTGCGGCAAGGTCCTTGCCCACTCCTCCAGCCTGCTGGCACACCGCCAAGTGGATAGGCACTGTTTAGGTAGACGTTTCAGGGTCGAGACACCATCTTCAGTGTCGACCCGAAACGTCACCCATTCCTTGTCTCCAGAGATGCTGCCTGTCCCACTGAGTTACTCCAGCACTCTGAAATGTCACCTATCCATGTTCTCCTGAGATGCTGCCTGACCCGCTGAGTTACTCCAGCGCTCTGTGAATGTCACCTATCCATGTTCTCCAGAGATGCTGCCTGACCCGCTGAGTTACTCCAGCATTTTGTGTTAGTCATAGAGCGATACAGTGTGGAAACAGGCCCTTCGGCCCAACTTGCCCACACCGACCAACATGTGCCCGCTACATTCGTCCCACCTGCCTGTGTTTGGTCCATATCCCTCCAAACTTGTCCTATCCATGTAACTGTCTGTTTCTTGGGATAGTCCCAGCCTCAACTACCTCCTCTGACAGTTTGTTCCATACTCCCACCACCCTCTGCGTGAAAAAGTTACCCCACAGTTTCCTTTTAAACCGTTTCCCTTTCACCTTGAACCCATGTCCTCTGGTCCACGATTCCCCCGCTCTGGGCAAGAGATCCTGTGCATGTAACTAAATTGTGTTCTATGCAAGATTCCAGCATCTGCAGTATCTTGTGTCTCCCTCACCTATATCCACCTATGACTTCTGAAGAAGGGTCTCAACCTGAAACGTCACCCATTATTTCTCTCTAGAGATGCTGCCTGTCCCGCTGAGTTACTCCAGCATTTTGTGTCTACCTATCACTTGCCAGTCTTTGTCCAACCCCCATGTCTCGCTTCCAGCTTCCTCCCCCCACCCTCTCCACTCAGTCTGAAGAAGGGTCCTGACTCATAACGTTGTCTGTCAATTCCCTCTAAAGCAGTGGAGGAACTCACTGGGTCAGGCCGCATCTGTAGAGGGAAGGGAATCTAAGGCGACCACTCCCACCTCTCATTTCCAACTTTCTCCACCCCCCACACCAAGCAGACTGAAAAATGGTCCTGACCTAGAATGTTGCCTGTCCATGTTCTCCAGATGTGCAAGTTACTCCAGGAGATTGTGTCTCTCTTTGTAAACTGGAATCTGCTGTTCCTTATTTACGTATGTGAAGAGGAAAACATTAGTTAAGCCCAAAGTTGGACCAAAGTAATGATTTGGACGAGGGAATTGTTATTTATTTATTTATTTTTTAAATTTATTTATTAGAAGTACACAAAAATTATGTTAACATATTACATTCTCTGTACAACTTCCTTTTTTCTTTTTTTTAAAGAGAGAAGTAAGAGGAGAAAAAGGAAAAAGAGGTTGTAGAAAGTGAAGGATAGTCTAGTGAGCGTGAGTGAAAGACAGATAAAGAGAATAGTGAAGAAAAGAAATAAGTGAAGAGGGAGAGCAGGAGGGAGTTTATTCAATCGCCACAAGGAGATGATTTTTTTATATTCTGAATCGTCTTTCACCCATATCTGGGACTTTTAATTTTCACGATACTATGGCACCACATGAATCCAAGAGATCAATAAATGGGGACCAACTCATTAAGAATTGGTCTTGTTTGTCTATTAGGAAGAGTCTAATTTCTTCCAAATGTGCTGTGTCCAACATATTACTGATCCACATTTTTAATGTTGGTATATTAGCATTTTTCCAAAATTTAAGTATGAGTTTTTTTGCTATTATTAACCCATAATTGAAAAGTGAGTTTTGGTGTGTATTTAATTTGTTCCCATCTCCACTTACTCCAAATATAATCATTTCTGTTCTATGTTCCATTTTTATCTTAAATAGCTTTGAGAATATATCAAATATGTCACACCAAAATTTATAAAGTTTTGTACAAGAAACAAATGAGTGCGTAATATTGGCATTTTGAGAAAGACATTTATCACAGATGGGAGAAATATTTGGATACAATTTATTCAACCTATTTTTTGAATAATATAATCTATGTAATATTTTAAATTAAATTAAATTATGTCTAGCGTTGATCGAGCATTTATGTATATATATCAAATACTTTTCCCATGTTTCTTTTGAGATTTTTGTCATTAATTCGTTTTCCCAGTCTTCTCTAATTGCCTCTGTTGATGGTAATTCTATGTTTAAAATACTGTTATATAGGTATGATATTAATTTTTTGACTCAGCCTTGATATTCATTGCTTCTTCCAGTGGATCTAAAATTATACTTTGAAATCTTGGTATATATTTCTTCATAAAATCACATACCTGTAGATATTTAAAATATTGGTTGTTATTCAATTTAAATTTTGATTTTAGTTGTTGGAATGATAATACATTCCCCAATTCATACAAGTCACCCACCTTTTTAATTCAATACAAATTTATTGTCATACAAATTTATTGTCATTTGAGCCTGTGAGACTAAAAACGAAATTTCGTTTACACAGCCATACAAACAAAGACAATGTCCTACAGACATACACACAATTAAATTCACACAAACATCCATCACAGTGAACCCACTGTGATGGAAGGCAAAGTCTTTTCTCTCCCCTGCTCTCCATGTCTCTCCCGATGTCCAAGCCCCAGGTGGGTGATGATAAGTCCCACGGCCATTTTAGGCCGCGCGGGGCGATTTACGGCCCCGCTCCCGGTCTGAAAGTACAAGGTTGGAGCCCCCATGGGCGATGGTGAGTCCCACGGCCATGAAGCCGCGCCAGGTGATGGACGGTCCCGGTCCGGGTCGTTCCAACCCCGCGACACGGGCTGGAGAAGTCGCGTTGCGGGAGCTCCGGGAAGCGGTCTCTCTCTCCCCCCGGACCCGTGATCTCCCGATGTCCCAGTCCACCGGACCTGCGGCTGCCTTGCTGGAGCCTCCGAGCCCCAGGAGTCGAGTCGCAGCAGCGAGTCACCACCGCTCCCCACGTTCCGAGGCCGGTCAGCCCCACGATGGTGACTAGTCCGCTGCTCCGCAGCTCCGCAGTCTCCCGAGCCCCCGGGTCGTTCAGGTTGGAGGCCGCTCCATGGTGCTAGGCCCCAACGACAACGGAGACCCGACAGGGAAAAGGTCGGGTCTCCCAGACAGTGAAGAGATTTAAATAGTTTCCCCCTGCCCCCCCCCCCGCCCCCCACATATACACATTTAAAACTAGTATTAAAAAACACCAAACACTACATTTAACTAGACAAAAAATAAAAAAAAGACAGGGGCCGCTGCAACGGGTGAGTCGCGCCGCCAGATGAGTATATAACATATTATTATGAGTATATAATATATTAACATATATATAACATCTTCTTATATAACATATTATTCAGCTTTATTGGGGCGAAGATGATCGCTCCTAAATCGTAAGGGGAGCAATCCTCTTTCTCCATTCTTATCCATTCCAACTGTTGAGCAGAACTATCCAACCAATAAATTATATTCTTAATATGCACTGCCCAATAATAATATAAAAAATTAGGCAGTGCAAGTCCCCCTACCTCTTTGGGTTTGCACAAGTGGTTTCTCTTAATTCTATGTGCGTTGTAATCACAAATAAAATTTGTAATATTCGAGTCTAATTTTTAAAAAAATGTTTTGGTATATATATATATATATAGATTGGAATAAGTATATTATTTGTGGTAGAGCTATCATTTTATAGCATTTATTCTGCCAATTAATGATAGTGGGAGCGTTCTCCAAAATTTAATCAGAGCATTCAATTTATTTAATAATGGAATAAAATTAGCGTTAAATAATTATTTATATCTTCTAGTAACTTGAATCCCCAAATACTTAAATTTTTCCGTTGCGATTTTAAATGGAAATTTTAATAGGTGATTCGCTTACTGGGGTTTTACTGACATAATTTCACTTTTATTCCAGTTTATTCTATAACCAGAAAAAGAGCCGAATTCCTCTATTAGATTTAATAATTTCGGGATGCTCGTTTGTGAATTTCTAATATATAAAAGTATATCATCCGCATATAGTGAAATTTTATTACTAGAGTCATTAGTATTATATCCCTGAATATTCGGATGCCTTCTTATCATTTCAGCAAGCGGCTCTATCATAAGGGCAAATAGCAGGGGTGATAAAACACAACCCTGCCTATTGCCCCTCGATAATTGAAATTTTGGAGATAACATATTATTAGTTAGTATTCTTGCCATTGGTTTATCATATAGTAATTTTACCCATCTAATAAAATTATCTCCCATATTAAATTTTTGGAGTACTTTGTATAAATACTGCCATTCTACCTGATCAAATGCTTTCTCTGCATCCAGAGATATAACTGATGTCTTCCTTTTCCATTTTGTATGAATACATTATATTAAAAAGGCGCCTCAGATTGTTAGATGATTGTCTTTTAGGTATAAACCCCGTTTGGTCCCGATTTATCAATTTATTAATATATTTACTCAATCTTATTGCTAAAGACCTTGCTAAAATTTTCTGATCTGTATTTAGGAGTGATATGGCTCTATATGAGCCCGGTTCTTCTAAGTCTTTATCTTTTTTAGGTATTAGCGTAATTGTGGATTCTGCTAATGTTTCTGGTAATTTATTTTTGGTAAAGGCATACGTATATAATTTAAGTAACAGTGGGACCATTAACTCCTGAAAACCTTTATAAGATTCGTTGTTAAAACCATCTGGTCCTGGCGTTTTCCCATTTTTCAGTTCTTTTATTGTTTCACTTATTTCTTCACTTGTGATCTGAGCTCCTAATTCCTCTTGTTCTAAAATATCCAGTTTTGGCAGATTGCAATTATCTAAAAAATCAATAATTTTATCGTCTTCTATTTTAGTTTTAGATGTATATAAGTTTTGATAAAATTGGGCAAACCTTTTATTAATATCCTCGGGTAATGTTAATAGTTCCCCATTCTCTGATTTAATTTTAGTAATCGTCTTTTCCTTTTCTTGTTTCTTCAATTGTCTCGCCAGAAGTTTTTGTGGTTTATCACCAAATTCAAACTGTGCCTGTTTTGTAATCTGAAATAATCTTATTACTCTTGCCGATAATATTCGATTAAGTTTAAATTTCAATAATGTGATCTTATTATGTTTATCTATAGTTGGGTATTTTGCGTTATCTAATTCTAATAGTTTAATTTCCTTTTCTAACGTCTCTTGTTCTATGGAATTCTTTTTATTTTGGTAACTTTGATATGAGATTATAACTCCACGTATAAATGCCTTAAACGTTTCCCATAATAAAGATGGTGAAATGCCTGGTGTCTCGTTTGTCTCAAAAAAAAATTTCATTTGTTGTTTTAAATACTCGTAACCTTGTGGGTTATTAATTATTTGTGTATTAAATCTCCAAAAGGATTTTATACCTGGCATTCCGTCTAGTTTTAAAGTAAAAGTCAATGGGGAGTGATCAGAAATAATACTATTGTGATATTTAGGGTTAATCGTATATGGAATTAATTTTGTGTCCACTAAGAAATAATCAATTCTTCAATAAGTTTTATGTACCGCTGAGTAAAACGAATATTCCCTTCCTGTAGGATTAACTATTCTCCGTACATCTGTTATATTAGTGTTTTTTATATATGTATTTAAAAATTCACTAGTCTTGGATTTGACATTACTCTTCCTTAGTTTTATTGATTTATCTAGATATGCATCTATAACACAATTAAAACCCCCCCCCCCCCCTGATATTACATTTTGGTAATTATACTCATCTATTATATCCGTGATTTTCTTAAAAAATTAGGGGTTATCAAAATTTGGAGCATAAATATTTATCAGAGTCAAAGGTGTAGAATAAATTTCTCCCGCCACTATAATGTACCTTCCTTCTTTATCAGATATAATATTCTTTAATATAAATGGTATACCTTTCCGAATAATAATAGCCGTGCCTCTAGCTTTAGAATGAATGATGAGTAATAAGTTTGGCCTATCCAGTTTGCCTTCAGTCTCATCTGTGTTTGTAATTTCATATGCGTTTCTTGTAGAAAAGCTATATCCACCTTTTAAAGATTTAAATTGAGCCAGAATCTTGCCCCTTTTGATTGGATCATTCGCACCTCTAATGTTCCAACTACAAAATGTGATTCCTCCATTCTTTTTTTCCCTATTGTCTTGCATTATTAATTAGTTTTGCTGATTTTGATTCATGTGATGCAGTTAAATACCTTAGGGTTTTGGGTGTGGGGTAGTCGTCCCCTGTTAACATTATTTTACATCTCCTCCGTCTATTGAACCTCCATAGGAAGAAAAAAGAAGTGTGTTGCAAGATAGTGAAAAAAACAAAGAAAATTGTTGTTAAGTAAACCACATAACCATGAGTAATTAAAAAAAAAGGTGAATTTAAGGTATCAAAAAAGTGATACCTTAAATTCTCGTTGCCATCTAAGATGGCCAGAAGTTTGTTGACTTCCGTAGTTGGAATTGTACATTGAGCTCAGCCCCCTAATTAAACTGTCATAGACAACTGCATGCCGTTTCCACTTAATATAACCAAAAATCTTAACAATTAAACAAATTTATCCAGACAGGCCGAATAAACAACAAAAATGTCATCATAGAAAATTATCATCATCATTACTTTTCCACATAATCTCTTAAGTACCCAAGGTTTAAACCTTTTATAATGCTTACTCAGTACCTACAGTCATGGAATCATAAAACATAGGGACAGGCCTTGTCCTTGTACTCAGAGATGCATGTCTCTTCCTACTTACCAGCCTGTTCCAAGGGTTAAATTTATTTATCTTAATAGTAACCATCTTCCAGTCCGAACCTTTGGAACTATTCCAAATCTTTAACACCTCCCCCTTTGCTACATGTTTATAGTATTATAATATTCTTATACATATTTTCATTAGTTGTTAAGTATTAGAATACATCCTAGGATATATTTCCTTACATTTCAGCTATATTAGAGTTATTTAACTGTTAGTAATAACTAGAGCCAGGATATTGCCATAAATGCCATGTGCCTTTTTATGCCTTTTTTGATGATTTCACCAGGATAATGCCTTTTTCACGAACGAGTGCCAACATCAGCCTTTTTTGCCATTTTGCTAAAAGGTCGTGCTATTTTCTCTAGTCGTACCGTGATTACAATTATGTTTTCTATATTAACACGTTAATATTAATGTTATTATTAATGTGTTAACATAGTATAACATAAGAAAATTTCCCCCACCGGGGAAAAACCGGGGGCACCACCCTTGGTCGTTCATTCGTTCGTGCCGCTGACCGCTGGTTCCGTTTTTCCAAGATCTATTTAAGAAAGAACTGCAGGTGCTGGAAAAATCGAAAGTAGATGAAAAATGCTGGATAAACAGCGGGAGAGGAAGAATCTGTGGAGAGAAGGAATAGGCAACGTTTGGGTCGGGACACTTCTTCAGACTGATGTGGGGGGGGGGCGGGAAAAAGAAAGGAAGAGGCGGAGATAGTAGGACTAGAAGGAGAGCTGGGAAGGGGAGGGGGAGAAAGGAGAAGACGAGGACTATTTAAAAATAGAGAAGTCAATGTTGATACTGCTGGGGTGCAGACTACCCAAGCGAAATACCCAAGCTTGTCTCCGCACTACATTTACTGCTGGCTCCAGTCGCAAATCTGAGTTTTCGAGTGACTTGTGCAAGGCATTCTTTGATGTTGGAATTCGACTGTTGGAAAACAAATCTCTCAGAGGAACAAATACACAGAGGAAAATATACCAAGCGAGTCATTATTATGGAAAAATTATGTTGACAGCAACTTCAACATTGTTGGGCAGAAAATTAGAGATGAAGTTGCATGCAACAAAATATGGATCCCAATAGACGAGACAACCGATGCTGTGGGGAGATAGGTTGCCAATGTGGTCATCTGTACACTGGAGGCAGATCAACCATTCATTGACATCGGAAGTATTGGAGAAGTCAAACAGCTCAACTATTGCTCAGTTGGTTATATCTTCACTTGCTGTACTTTAGCCAGAAGGTATAAAACACGAGAATGTACTTCTATTTGTGATTTAAAATTTTATACCCCAAAATGTTGCATTTGACATGCCA
Source organism: Amblyraja radiata (assembly GCF_010909765.2). Lineage (NCBI taxonomy): Eukaryota > Metazoa > Chordata > Chondrichthyes > Rajiformes > Rajidae > Amblyraja > Amblyraja radiata. The sequence goes on from NW_022630979.1 coordinate 22,698, forward strand.
AGCTCAAGAACTTCATAGAATTGCCAAGCACACACATAGATTATTTCCAAATGTCGATCGCCTAGGCAATGTCAAGAACATCTTCTTCAAAGTACCGCCTGGTGTGCAAGGAAATGACACCTGAGATTCTGCTACCTCCTCGGCCCATTTTGACTAGGTGGGGTACATGGCTCTCTGCTGTACTCTACTATGCTGCAAATTTTGAAAATATAAAATAAATCGTCAACTGTTTTGAAGAAGAAGAAGCTGCTGCAGTCAGGATCGTCAGTGAAATCGTGCAGAGAATGTCCCTCCACCGGGTTCTTGTGTATATTGCTTCCAATTTTGCAAATTTCCCACAAGCTACCACTTCCCTTGAGAAACGTGGTGAAACATTAGTGAATAACTTGCAGGTTTTCAACAAAGTAACTGGCAATATTCGTAAAGTTCTTGGCAATGCAGGTAAAGACATACAAGGAAAATGTGAGAGTGATTTTAGGTAACAAAGATCTTGAAGAAATACAAAACATAGCTAAAGTTCTCAAAGGTAGTTGTAATGCACAAGATGTCGGCATGAATATGGATTTTGTAGCTTGTTTCGAGTATGCATCAGTGACCTCAGCTGGGGAAGAAATAATTTTTTCACAACTGATGCATATCCTGTCTGACAAACGGCATAGTTTACCACCAGATAATTTGAAAAAGATGTTAGTAATTATGTGCAACCAGGCAACTTTGGTCATTTAATGTAGTATTATTTTTAACCATATTTTGGTGGTGGAAATACATGCCATTTTATGCCTCTTTTGTCAATAAATGCCTTTTTCGTGCCTTTTTTGTAATTTTATTTTGCCTTTTTGCCTGCCTATTTCAGAGTTTTTTAGTGCCTAAACATCCTGGCTCTAGTAATAACCATCTACTCCTCTATAAAGCCCTTATCCCCCAACCTCAATTAATTAGTATATTTGTTAATCCTATTAGTTTAATATTTATATGAAAGCTTAAACCTCGATTCGTAATATTAGCTTCATATGAATAATTAATTCTTTGCATTAAGTCTACACTATAATAGTTAAAGCTTTAATTCAGTCCATAATTTCAAATCTATTCATTTGCTTCAACATGTCTGTTTTCACCCTTTGTTTATCTTCAAATTTTCCGTTCAAGGTGAAATCCAAACTCGTTAAAAACCCATTCCTGTGAGATAAGCACGTCTGGTTAGTGTCTGGAGCAGATCCGCCATCTTAATTATAACAGACTTCCACTGAAAAGTTTAATCATCATCCTTCTCTTCTCTTTTCTCAATTTTCTGTACAATCTCTTGTGCGTACTTAAATGCCTGTTCAGGATCCATGAATGAACGTTGAGTTGTACGTTATCTTCATCCTTTTTTAAATTGATTCCTTTTCTCCAATATTTCGCGTGGGTTGTCCCTGTAGAATCTCACAGACTCTCCCTCAAATATAAGCCTTTCGCCATGTGGTATCATCTTCAGGAGTTTTTCCAGAGTTAAAATGTCTAAAAACTTCGCGATAATCTGTCTTGGGGGGGCATTTGTTTCTCTTCGGAAGCGACCCACTTTATGAGCCACATCAATCCTTACGTTTTCCTTCAACTTAAAGACCTCTTTAAGTATTTTGGAGACAAGCTCAGGCATATGAATTCCATGCTCTCGTCCCTCCTTTACTCCTATGATCCTTAAGTTCTGTCTCCTTGATCTAGCTTCCAAATCTTGACATTTATCAGTCAGTTTATTCAATTGCTCCCGATTATCACCTTGTACCTTTCTCAAAATCGATATTTCATGAGCCATCTCACGCATTTCAGCCGTAATCTCTTCTGTCAACTTGTCCGACTGTTTCGTCTCTTCAATCAACTTGTCAAATTTCTTATTATAATCATTTTCCATTTTCTCAAATTCTTGTGTTGTCCTCTGATCAAAGTCACTGAATTGCTGCTTCAAAGAGGCATACATTTCCTTTGATTCATCACGAGCAGTATCAATTTTCTTAGACAAATTAACTTCCAGTTTAGAGAGATTACTCTCCAGTGCAGTACTCATAGTAGCAAACATTTTGGAGAAGTCCTTAGTGAGATCTTTGGTAAGATCTCTAGTAAGATTAGATCTTACCGTTTGTTCCCACTGCTTCATCTCCTTCTCCTTCTCCTTTTCTTTTGTCTCTCCTCTTGTAGCCATTTCAGATACTGCTTGTTGAAGATTAAGCTCTTCTTCTGAGCTTTCAGTTGTTGATTGAAGAGCTTCCAAGTCTTCTTGAACCTGGAGTCTGATGGTAGTTTTCCTGGGTCCTCGTGAGTGTTTTCCTTTTCTCATCTAAAGGTCCCGTTAAACTACGATTTTTTCGATGCTTTCTGATGACGTCACTCCCGCGACGCCAAGCAACCCTCGGTGAGAATTTTTTAATCGTTCCCGACTTTAAAAACGGCCTTTTGCGCGATTTTTACGCGATTTCACGGGAGCTGAGCTCAATGCTGCGCCCTCACCACATTATGGCGCCACCGGAAGTCCTGGACGAGGGAATTGAATGCAACATCTCCAAGTTTGCGGATGACACTAAGCTGGGGGGCAGTGTTAGCTGTGAGGAGGATGCTAGGAGGCTGCAAGGTGACTTGGATAAGCTGGGTGAGTGGGCAAATGCATGGCAGGTGCAGTATAATGTGGATAAATGTGAGGTTATCCACTTTGGTGGCAAAAACAGGATAGTAGACTATTATCTGAATGGTGGCCGATTAGGAAAAGGGGAGATGCAACGAGACCTGGGTATCATGGTACACCAGTCATTGAAAGTAGGCATGCAGGTGCAGCAGGCAGTGAAGAAAAGGAATGGTATGTTAGCATTCATAGCAAAAGGATTTGAGTATAGGAGCAGGGAGGTTCTACTGCAGTTGTACAGGGTCTTGGTGAGACCACACCTGGAGTATTGCATTCAGTTTTGGTCTCCTAATCTGAGGAAGGACATTCTTTCTTTTTTTTCTTTTTTTTAAATTTTTTGTTAAAAGTAAGTGCAATAATGTGGTTCGACAGTACCTAATTATCGACATATTACATTTCATATACAACTTCTTATTTTTAATTTATTAATAAAACAGGAGTAAGGAAGATAAGAGTAGAAAAGGAGAGATTATCATAGAGTGGTGTGAAATAGTAAGATAGCCTGAAAGACGAAAGAAGAATGCGAAAAGCGAGAGAGATAGAAAAGAAGAAGTAAAAAGAGAAAGCGAAAGAAACAAAGTAGAGAAGAAAAAAAAGGAGATTGAAAGCGATATACCTATTTAATGTTCATGGCCACCCGTCACCTGATTCTGAAACATTTTATTTCTATGGTTGTGTTGCACCATATGCTTGTAAGAAGTCGATAAAAGGAGACTATATCACTAAGAATTGGTCTGCTTTACCTGCTAGGAGGTGTCGCATTTCTTGAAGATATGCCGTTTCCGACATATTTGAAATCCACATTTTGAGCGATGGTGTTGGCGCATTTTTCCAAAATAATATAATTTTTCCATTAATCCATTATTAATATAATTTTTATTATATTTTAATATAGGAGCGATCCTCTTCTCCCCAATAAAATTAAACAATACAATAGATAAGAAGAACCCAATTATCCACAACACAATACAAATTTGGAAACAAATAAAACTAACTTTGAAATTAAGAAACTTATCGCTTTTATCTCCAATTGTTAATAATCCCTCATTCAAACCATCTCTCACTGACAAAACGTATACCTATTGGGAAAGATTGGGAATTAAAAGGATTGGAGACATGTATGAAATGGGAACATTTTTTATCATTTCAACAATTATAATTAAAATACAACTTGAAAAGTAACCAATACTTTAAATACCTTCAAATTCGAGACTATTTGAAAAAACACATACAAGGATATCAAATTCTAACCCTAGATTTATTAGATGAAGCAATGAACATTAAGGCAGAATCAAGCAATTCAATATCATATTTATATAATATCATATTAAATATAGAATTACCACCGACAGAGGCAATCAGAGCAGATTGGGAATGAGAATTACTGATAAAAATTCCAAAAGAAACATGGGAAAAATACCTGATATACATACATAAATGTTCGATTAATGCAAGACACAATCTAATTCAATTTAAAATCTTACACAGTTTATACTACTCAAAAACTAGACTGAATACAATCTATCCAAATATCTCTCCCATCTGTGATAAATGTTTATCTGAAAATGCCACTGTAACACACTCTTTTGTCTCCTGTATAAAACTTCATAAATTTTGGAATGACATTTTTAAATTTTTTACAAAACTATTTAATAGAAGACTTGAACCTAATACAAAAATGATTATCTTTGGATCAATGGAAGATGGGAATAAGCTAAATATGTTTCAAAAATCTCTCATGAATTATGGTTTAATAACAGCAAAAAAACGTATACCGAGGAAGGACATTCTTGCCATAGAGTACAGATAAGGTTCACCAGACTGATTCCTGCGATGTCAGGACTTTCATATGAAGAAAGACTGGATGGACTTGGCTTGTACTCGCTAGAATTTAGAAGATTGAGGGGCAATCTTATAGAAACTTACAAAATTCTTAAGGGGTTGGACAGGCTAGATGCAGGAAGATTGTTCCCGATGTTGGGGAAGTCCAGAACAAGGGATCACAGTTTAAGGATAAAGGGGAAATCTTTTAGGACTGAGATGAGAAACACATTTTTCACACAGTGAATCTCTGGAATTCTCTGCCACAGAATGTAGTTGAGGCCAGTTCATTGGCTATATTTAAGAGGGAGTTAGATGTGGCCCTTGTGGCTAAAGGGATCGGGGGGGATGGAGATAAGGCAGGTACAGGATACTGAGTTGGATGATCAGCCATGATCATATTGAATTGCGGTGCAGGCTCGAAGGGCCGAATGGCCTACTCCTGCACCTATTTTCTATGTTTCTATGATAGGTGGATATAGGTGAGGGAGACACAAGAAACTGCAGATGCTGGAATCTTGCATAGAACACAATTTAGTTAGATGCACAGGATCTCTTGCACAGATTGGGGGGGATCGAGGATCAGAGGACATGGGTTCAAGGTGAAGGGGAAAATATTTAAAAGGAAACTGAGGGGTAACTTTTTCCACACAGTGGGTGTATGGAACACACTGTCAGAGGAGGTAGTTGAGGCTGTGACTATCCCAAGAAACAGTTAGACAGTTACATGGATAGAACAAGTTTCGAGGGATATGGACCAAACACAAGCAGGTGGGACGAGTGTAGCTGGGGCATGTTAGTCGGTATGGGCAAGTTGGGCCGAAGGGCCTGTTTCCACATTGTATCACTATATGACTAACACAGAGTGCTGGAGTAACTCAGCGGGTCAGGCAGCATCTGTGGAGAACATGGATAGGTGACATTTCACAGAGTGCTGGAGTAACTCAGCAGGTCAGGCAGCATCTGTGGGGAACATGGATATGTGACATTTCAGAGTGCTAGAGTAACTCTGCGGGACAGGCAGCATCTCTGGAGAACATGGATATGTGACATTTCAGAGTGATGGAGTAACTCAGTGGGACAGGCAGCATCTCTGGAGACAAGGAATGGGTGACCTTTCGGGTCGACACTGAAGATGGGTCTCGACCCTGAAACGTTACCCATTTCTTCCAGCATTTTGTGTCTACCTAAACAGCACATATCTATCCCCATGGCAGTGTGCCAGCAGGCTGGAGGAGCGGGCAAAGGCCTTGTAGCAGAGCGGGCAGGTGAAGGGGCACTGGCCGGTGTGGACTTGTTGGTGCTCCAGCAGGTGGTCAAGGTGGGTGAAACCCTTGCCACACTCCCCACGGTAAGGGTAAGCACCTTTCCGAATCAAAAACCCTGGGTAGACAGGTCTGTTTGTGGTGCCTTGAATGCTCGCATCGCTGCCTACAACTCGGGCCTGCCATCAGTAAACATGGACGTCTAAAAGGTAGAGTCTTACCGACTGCGAAGGGCGGTGAAGGACGTAAAAAGGAGGTACAGAGATAAGATGGAGTCACAGATGGAGCAGCAGGACACCAGAAGCCTGTGGCAGGGGTTACGGATTGTAACCAACTACCGGAGCACCCTACCCTCATCCGCAAGTGCCGGCACCTCCCTAGCTGATGACCTGAACTCCTTTTACGCTCGTTTCGAGATGGGCAACACCACCCCAGGTCTGCCGACTATCGACAATATCGCCATCGGGCTGGCTAACGAAGCTGAAGGGAAAATTGTGCACACATTCTCGCTGTCCGAGCACGATGTGAGGAGGGCTCTGACACGGGTGAACATGAGGAAAGCTGCAGGCCCCGATGGCATCTCGGGGCGAGTACTTAAGTCCTGTGCTATGCAGCTAGCTCCGGTGCTCAATACAATATTCAACCTCTCCCTGGACAAGTCCGTGGTCCCTGCCTGCTTCAAAAAATCCATCATTGTACCGGTACCTAAAAATGCCTCCCTGAATGACTACTGTCCGGTGGCCCTCACCTCGGTAGTCATGAAATGCTTTTTCAGGCTGGTGAAGAAACACATCTGCGCCTTCCTCCCTCACAACATGGACCCGTTACAATTCGCATACCGTCCGAACACATCCACGGACGATGCGGTCTCCCAGGTTTTGCACACCGCTCTCTCTCATCTTGACAGCCAGAAGGGGGGCTACGTGAGGATGCTGTTCATAGACTTCAGTTCAGCCTTCAACATAATAGTCCCCACCAGACTGGCCGGGAAGCTAATGGAATTAGGGCTCAACACCCCCCTGTGTGCCTGGGCCCTGGACTTTCTCACCGCCAGGCACCAGGTAGTCAAGATGGGAGGGAATACATCGAAGTCCCTCACCCTAAGCACAGGATCCCCCCAGGGTTGCGTCCTCAGCCCCCTATTGTACTCCCTGTACACACATGACTGTGTGGCTAGGTTCAGCTCCAACTCGATAATCAAGTTTGCTGATGACACTGTGGTGGTGGGCCTGATCTCAGACAACGATGAGAAGGCTTACCGGGTTGGAGGTGGCTGATCTGGCACTCTGGTGCCAGGATAACAGCCTCCTCTTGAACATCAAAAAAACTAAGGAGCTGATCATGGACTTTAGGAGGGCACATCATCCGAGGACATACACACCATTGAGGATAAATGAGGATACTGTGGATAGGGTGAGCTGTTTTAAATATCTGGGAGTCCACATCTCTGAGGATATGACATGGACATCACACGCCGCAGCACTCGTGAGAAAGGCAAGGCAGCGCCTTTACCACCTCAGGCAATTGAGGAAATTCAGTGTGTCTCCGAAGATCTTCCAGTGCTTCTACTCAGCGGCTGAGGAAAGCATCTTGTCCTGAAATATTACAATCTGGTTTGGGAACTTGCTCTGCCCAGGACAAGAAGGCTCTGCAGAGAGTAGTGCGTTCGGCCGAACGCACTATGGGAACTTCACTCGCCCCTCTACAGGAACTATACATCAGGAGGTGAAACTCCAGGGCCAATAAAATCATGGGAGACCCCTTCCACCCCTGCAATGGACTGTTCCAGCTGCTACGGTCAGGCAAACGCCTCCATTGCCATGCTGTGAGAACGGAGAGGTTGAGAAGGAGTTTCTTCTCAGAGGCCATTCGGACTGTAAACTCCTATCTCACCAGGGACTAACTTTACTGTACCACCTACTGCTTTTTTTAAAATTGCTGTTTTTTTTCCCTTTTTCCTTTCGGCCACAATATTTAATATGTAAAAGAATATGTGATTCTGTTCCATTCTGTTTGTAGTTTGTTTGGTTGTTTTTTTGTTTGTCTTTTTGCACAAAGTCTGCGAGCGTTGCCACTTTTCATTTCACTGCACATCTCGTATGTGTATGTGACGAATACATTTGACTTGACTTGACTTGGTCCCAGAACACTGATGCAATTATAAAGAAAGCACCGCAGCGCCTCTACTTCCTGAAAAGATTACGGAGAGTCGGTATGTCAAGGAGGACTCTCTCGAACTTCTACAGGTGCACAGTAGAGAGCATGCTGACCGGTTGCATCGTGGCTTGGTTCGGCTACTTGTGCGCCCGGGAGCGGAAAAGACTGCAAAAGGTAGTAAACACTGCCCAGTCCATCATCGGCTCTGACATCGAGGAGATCGACCACAGTAACTGCCTCAAAGGCTGACAGCATCATCAAGGACCCACACCATCCTGGCCACACACTCATCTCTCCGCTGCCTTCAGGTAGAAGGTACAGGAGCCTGAAATCTGCAACATCCAGGTTCAGGAACAGCAACTTCCCCACAGCCATCAGACTATTAAACTCAACTCAAACAAAAATGTGAACTTTAATAGCCTATTGCACTTTATATGCTTATTTATGCGTGTGTGTATTTATATAATCAATGGTATATGGACACACTGATCTGTTCTGTATGTGTTTATGCCTACAATATTCTGTTGTGCTGAAGCAAAGCAAGAATTTCATTGTCCGATCTGGGACACATTCAGATTCAGATTCAGATTCAAACTTTATTGTCATTGTGCAGTGTACAGTACAGAGACAACAAAATGCAGTTAACATCTCGCCCAGAAGAGCGAACATAGAATAATGGAACAGCAAAATATATATATGTACATACAGTAGCAGTAGTGCAATTTTTCTGGGGGAAGGAGTGTCGGGGGGGGGGGGGGGGGGGGGGGAGGCCGAGGTACAGAGTTAAGTAATGTAACAACCACAGGGAAGAAGCTGTTCCTGGACTTGCTGGTCCGGCAACGGAGAGACCTGTAGCGCCTCCCGGATGGTAAACAGTCTGTGGTTGGGGTGAGGGGTCCTTGACGATGCTGCGCTCCCTTCGCAGACATCGCTTGCTTTGGACAGACTCAATGGAGGGGAGTGAGGAACCGGTGATGCGTTGGGCAGTTTTCACCACCCTCTGCAGTGCTTTCCGGTCGGAGACAGAGCAGTTGCCATACCATACTGTGATACAGTTGGTAAGGATGCTCTCGATGGTGCAGCGGTAGAAATTCACCAGAATCGGAGGAGACAGATGCACATTATTTAGTCTCCTCAGGAAGAAGAGACGCTGGTGAGCCTTGTTGTTGACCAGTGTTGAGGTATTGTGGGTCCAAGAGAGGTCAATTAATTCTCTTGAATCTTTATTGCAATATTTATGCTTTAAATTGGATTATCTGTGAATAAGGTTAGGCTAAATTACATTCCACAGTAGAACCAGCCTCTGATCAACAGGTGCAGCACATGAATGATCTTAGTGTATTCATGTATGGATATCAGATTGTAATTAAGCACTTGGCCCATGTTGACCAACCTGGGTCTCACTGCCCACCTGGTACTACTCCTGGCCCTGACTCCAGTTGCATACCTTCTCTCATTCCTGACCCTGAGTCCAGCCTTACACCTGGCCCCCTATTCTCCCCTGATCATAGCTGCTTACCTGCTTATGTTCCCAGTGCTGAACACTCCCATTGTCCCAGCTTTGACTGCACGCCTAGTACTATTCCAGACCTTGACTCTGGATGCACACTTGGCCTTGCTCCTAGCCCCTCTGCACTGACAATATATCTGGCCCACACATAAAGCCCCATATCTGACCCCCTGGACTTAACCTATTATGTTCAAGTCCACAGGTGCTTATCAAATGCGGTAATCATTTATGGGGCACTTCACAGACCAAATTTTGTATCCATTGGCTTCCTTAATATCTAACATGCTGGTTACTTTGTCAAATAAATCATAAATTGGTTGAATTTCTCATCCATAAAATTATACTCACTCAGCTGTATAAGTATTCTGTTACCATTTCCTTCATTTTCCTAACAAACTGTCAAGGTCATTTTCACCCCCAATATTTTCAGTATTTTGCTGCGACTTTTCCGAAATGCAAAGTCCAGTAATTATATATTTAAGCAATAATATTCTATTTAATGTGATGGAATATTGAGAGTAAATAATATTTCTGTGTTATACATAACACAACAATGATAAAAAGATCTTTGTTTTGATTGCACCTACCAACATGCATAAAATCCATCTGTCTCTGTTTAACACTGTCCACTGACCTAGCCTCCACAGCCTTCTGTGGCAAACAATTCCACAGATTCATTGAAGAAATGTCTCCCCTTCTCCTTCCTAAAAGAACATCCTTTAATTCTGAGGCCATGACCTATAGTCCTAGACTCTAGTGGAACCATCATATCCACATCCACTCTATCCAAGCCTTTCACTATTCCGTATGTTTCAATGAGGTCGCTGCTCATTCTTGTAAACTCCATCGAGCACAGGTCCAGTGCCAAAAACGCTCTTCATTGGTTAACCTACTCATTCCTGGAGTCATTCTTGTAAACCTCCTCTGGACCCTCTCCAGAGCCTGCACATCCTCAAATATGGTGTACAAACTTACATAGAAACATAGAAAATAGGTTGCAGGAGTAGGCCATTCGGCCCTTCGAGCCTGCACCGCCATTCAATATGATCATGGCTGATCATCCAACTCAGTATCCTGTACCTGCCTTCTCTCCATACCCCCTGATCCCTTTAGCCACAAGGGCCACATCAACTCCCTCTTAAATATAGCCAATGAACTGGCCTCAACTACCTTTTGTGGCAGAGAGTTCCAGAGATTCACCACTCTCTGTGTGAAAAATGTTTTTCTCATCTCGGTCCTAATGGATTTCCCCTTTATCCTTAAACTATGACCCCTTATCCTGGACTTCCCCAACATCGGGAACAATCTTCGAGCATCTAGTCTGTCCAAACAATTAAGAATTTTGTAAGTTTCAATAAGATCCTTCCTCAATCTTCTAAATTCTAACGAGTAAAAGCAGAGTCTATCCAGTCTTTCTTCATATGAAAGTCCTGACATCCCAGGAATCAATCTGGTGAACATTCTCTGTACTCCCTCTATGGCAAGAATGTCTTTCCTCAGATTTTGAGACCAAAACGGTATGCAATACTACAGGTGTGGTCTCACCAAGACAGCAGTAGAACATCCCTGCTCCTATACTCAAATCCTTTTGCTATGAATGCTAACATACCATTCGCTTTCTTCACTGGCTGCTGCACCTGCATGCCTACTTTCAATGACTGGTGCACCATGACACCCAGGTCTCATTGCATCTCCCCTTTTCCTAATCGGCCACCATTTAGATAAAAGTCTACTTTCCTGTTTTTGCCACCAAAGTGGATAACCTCACATTTATCCACATTATACTGCATCTGCCATGCATTTGCCCACTCACCCAGCCTATCTAAGTCACCTTGCAGCCTCCTAGCATCCTCCTCACAGCTAACAATGCCCCCCAGCTTCCTGTCATCTGCAAATTTAGGGATGTTGCATTCAATTCCCTCGTCCAAATCATTAATATATATTGTAAATAGTTGGGGTCCCAGCACTGAGCTTTTGGTACCCCACTAGTCACTGCCTGCCATTCTGAAAAGGACCCATTTACTCCTACTCTTTGCTTCCTGTTTGCCAGCCAGTTCTCTATCCACATCAATACTGAACCCCCAATACAGTGTGCTTTAAGTTTGTATACTAATCTCTTATGTGGGACCTTGTCGAAAGCCTTCTGAAAGTCCAGATATAACACCTCCACTGGTTCTCCCTTATCCACTCTACTAGTTACATCCTCGAAAAATTCTATAATATTTGTCAGACATGATTTACCTTTCGTAAATCTATGCTGACTTTGTCCAATGATTTCACCACTTTCCAAATGTGCTGCTATCCCATCTTTAATAACTGACTCTAGCAGTTTCCCCACTACCGATGTTAGACTAACTGGTCTGTAATTCCCCGTTTTCCCTCTCCCTCCCTTTTTAAAAAGTGGGGTTGCATTAGCTACCCTCCAATCCTCAGGAACTACTCATAATCTAAGGAGTTTTGAAAATTTATCACTAATGCATCCACTATTTCTGGGGCTAATTCCATAAGTATTCTGGGATACAGCCTATCTGGCCCTGGGGATTTATCGGCCTTTAATCCATTCAATTTATCTAACACCACTTCCCAGCTAACCTGGATTTCACTCCGTTCCTCCATCTCATTTGACCTGCGGTCCCCTGCTATTTCCGGCAGATTATTTATGTCTTACTTAGTGAGGAAAGAACCAAAGTAGTTATTCAATTGGTCTGCCATGTTCTTATTCCCCATGATCAATTCACCTGTTTCTGACTGCAAGGGACCTACATTTGTTTTAACTAATCTCTTTCTCTTCACATATCTATAAAAACTTTTGCAGTCAGTTTTTATGTTCCCTGCCAGTTTTCTTTCATAATCTATTTTCCCTTTCCTAATTAAGCCATTTGTCCTCCTCTGCTGGACTGAATTTCTCCCAGTCCTCTGGTAGGCTGCTTTTTCTGGCTAATTTGTACGCTTCATCTTTTGTTTTGATACTATCCCTGATTTTCCTTGTTATTTCCTTTCAATTGCGTTAATCTCCTCTCTAACCAGCAACGCTACCCCACCTCCTTTTCCTTTCTGTCTATCCCTCCTGAATATTGAATATCCCTGCATGTTCAGCTCCCAACCTTGGTCACCCTGGAGCCATGTCTCCATGATCCCAACTATATCATATTCATTAATAGTTATCTGCACATTCAACACATCCACCTTATTACGAATGCTCCTTGCACTGAGACACAAAGCCTTCAGGCTTGTTTTTAGAACGCTCTTATCCCTTATACAATTATGTTGAAAAGTAGCCCTTTTTGATTTTTGCCCTGGATTTGTCTGCCTGCCACTTACTTTTTACCTTGCTACCTATTGCTTCTACCCTCATTTTACACCCCTCTGTCTCTCTGCTCACACATTTAAAATACACACCACCTCTTATTCTCTGTTTATTTATTTTTTCTTCTATCCCCCTACATGTTGGGTCTGAGTGTCTCCCTTCTGATGGCAGATGGAGTTTAATGCTGATAAATGTGAGGTGCTACACCTTGGCAGGACAAATCAAAATAGGACGTACATGGTAAATGGTAGGGAATTGAAGAATACAGTTGAACAGAGGGATCTGGGAATAACCGTGCATAGTTCCTTGAAGGTGGAATCTCATATAGATAGGGTGGTAAAGAAAGCTTTTGGTATGCTAGCCTTTATAAATCAGAGCTTTGAGTATAGAAGCTGGGATGTAATGTTAAAATTGTACAAGGCATTGGTGAGACCAAATCTGGAGTATGGTGTACAATTTTGGTCGCCCAATTATAGGAAGGATGTCAACAAAATAGAGAGAGTACAGAGGAGATTTACTAGAATGTTGCCTGGGTTTCAACAACAAAGTTACAGAGAAATGTTGAATAAGTTAGGTCTTTATTCTCTGGAGCGCAGAAGGTTAAGGGGGGACTTGATAGAGGTCTTTAAAATGATGAGAGGGATAGACAGAGTTGATGTGTATCAGCTTTTCCCTTTGAGAATAGGGAAGATTCAAACAAGAGGACATGACTTCAGAATTAAGGGACAGAAGTTTAGGGGTAACATGAGGGGGAACTTCTTTACTCAGAGAGTGGTAGCGGTGTGGAATGAGCTTCCAGTGGAAGTGGTGGAGGCAGGTTCGTTGGTATCATTTAAAAATAAATTGGATAGGCATATGGATGAGAAGGGAATGGAGGGTTATGGTATGAGTGCAGGCAGGTGGGACTAAGGGAAAATAATTGTTCGGCACGGACTTGTAGGGCCTGTTTCCGTGCTGTAATTGTTATATGGTTATATGGTTATATATGGTTTATCTGCCTCCTGCCTCACACACTGTCTACTAGCTTTCTCTATTTGATTCCCTCTTCCCAACCGTTCTAGTTTAAAGTCTCCGCCGTAGCCTTTGCAAATCTCCCTGCCAGGATATTGGTCCCCCTCTGGTTCAAGTGCAACCCGTCCTTTTTGTACAGGTCACACCTTCCACAAAAGAGGTCCCAATGATCCAGAAACTTGAATCCCTGCCCTCTGCACCAGTCCTTCAGCCACGCATTTATCCTCCACCTTGCTCCATTCCTACTCTCACTGTCGCGTGGCACAGGCAGTAATCCCGAGATTGTTACCTTTGCAGTCCTTCTCCTTAACTCTCCTCCTAACTCCCTAAATTCTCCTTTCAGGACCTCTTCTCTTTTTCTACCTATGTCATTAGGTACCTATGACAACTTGCTGACAATATTCCGAATGTGGCCTTACCAGCGCCTTATAGAGCCTCAACATTCCATTCCTGTTTTTGCAGACAAGCCCTCTTGAAATAAATGCTAACATTGAGTTTGCTTTCTTTACTACCGATTCGACTTGCAGAGTAGATTTTTGGGTATCCTGCACCAGCATTCCCAAGTGCATTTGCATCTCTGATTTCTGGATTCGCTCCCCATTTATAAAATAGTCTACACCTTTATTCCAACAACCAAAATGCATGACCACATATATTCTACATGCTACATATATGCTACACTATATTCCATCTGTCACTTCTTTGCCCACTTTACCAACCTGTCTCACTGGGTAATATGGACCCCTTTCACAATGTCCTGTACCCGCTCATAACTGGCACCAGGGTGGCAACACAGCATCCTGGAGTCTCGCCCATGGCCGCAGAAACACTGACAGTCCCCATCACTATCGCTGGTGAAGACGTAGCCCTTCAGAGCCAGAGGTGGTCTCCTTGTCCTGACTGCTGCTGCAATGTTCCCCCGATGGGCCCATCACCCCAATAATATGCAGACGGCAGTGTTTGTCGGAGAGGGGGAGAGCCACAGGGAGTCCTGCACTACCCACTGCCTCTTCTGATGGCCACCCATATGGCTGAACCTCCGCTGGGAATGGGGACTGAGCTGATGGGACAGGGGGAGGG
>NW_022630980.1:0-37463 GCF_010909765.2 Amblyraja radiata
CCACACACCACACACAACACCAGTTTAAAGACTAAGGGGTCGGGCCATTTCGACAACGGAAGACGAGGAACACTTTTTCCTCCACAAGTGGAGGAGTTTGTGAGTATCTGTGGAATTCTGCTGCCTCAGAGGTCCTGGTGGAGGCCGGTTCTCTGGAGAGAATTCCTTTCAACGAGAGAAACTAGATAGGGACTCTTAAAGATAGCGGGGAGAGAGAGTCAGGGGATGTGGGAGAAGGCAGGAACGGGGTACTGATTGGGGATGATCAGCCATGATCACATTGAATGGCGGTGCTGGCTCGAAGGGGCCGAATGGCCTCTACTCCTGCACCTGTTGTCTATTGTCTAGTGTGTTAATGCGAGTAGTACTAATACTGTGACCTCTCAGAGTATTCTCTGTGTAATATCCCTCATCCCCAATGTCTAGGTGTGAGTATTACTAATACTCTCAACCTCTCTGTTACATCCCCCTGTCCAGTGTGTTACTTTATTGCGAGTACTCTCCCCCTTTCCCGGGGATGTTACTGCGAGCATCTTTATTACTCCAAAGCCTTGGGATACCCTCTGCGTAATATTCCTCACCCTGGCAATGTTACTCTGAGTGTTACTGAGATTGGCAAGCCTTCCAATATCCTCCGAGTGACATTACTCACTCCAGGGTGTTACTGCGTGCTATTGATACTGTAAGTACTTGGAATATCCTGTTGGTTACACCTCTCACACACCAGTGTGTTACTGTGAGTATCATTATTACTGGTAGTACTTGAAAAATACTGTGTGTAAAGTCCTTCACCCCAACAGTGTTACTATTGAGTATCATTGTTACTGCAAACACTTACATTATTCTTTGTGTAATAATCCTCATCTCCAGTGTGTTAGTGCGAGTATTACTAATACTGCGAAGCCTCGGAGTATTCTCTGTGTAGTATCTCTCACCCCCGGTGTGTTAGTGCGAGTATTACTAATACTATGAACCCGCGAAGTATTCACTGTTACACCACCCCAGCCCAATTTGTTACTCTGAATGTTACTTCACTGCGGAGTACTCTCCGAGCAGCGCCCCTTTTCCCCAGAGTGTTACAGCGAGCATAATTATTACTCCCAACAACTGGGATACCCTCTGCATTTTATCCCTCACCCTGGGGGTGTTACTCCGAGTGTTTCTGAGACTGGCAAGCCTTCTAATATCATCAGTGTAACATTGCTTCATGCTAAGGATATAGAGGCGAGTATTAGTATCACTGACACCCCTTGTGGTATCGTCAGAGTAACAGTCCTCATTCTCAGAGTGTAACAGTGAGTATTATTGTTACTGACACCCTTTGGGGTTATCCGATGAGTAACATTCTTTATTCAGGTTGTTACTATGATTGTTACTGAGTCTGTTAATCCTTGGAATAGAACACCATCTGTGTAAAGCCCCTCACCCCCAGTATGTTACTGCGAGTATCATTGTTACTCCGACACTAGTAGCATCCTCTGTGTAATATCCCTAATGCCCAGTGTGTTACTCTGAGCATTACTGACAAAAATCAACACTTGGAGTATTGTCTGAGTATTATTCCTAACCCCATAATGTTACTGTCAGCATCAATGGTACAGTCAACACATGGAGTATTGACAGGGTAATATTCATCTCCCCTTGTGTTTCAATGAATGAATGAATGACTGAATGAATGAATGAATGAATGAATTAATGAATGAATGAATGAATGAATGAATGAATGAATGAATGAATGAATGAATGAATGAATAAATGAATGATACTGTGAGTATTATTGTTACTTGAGGAACATTTGCTGTTTTCTCTGTTTAATATCCAACCTCCCCTCCCCGAGTATTAATTAATATAATTGTTACTTGCAATATTTGGAGTCAACCCTTGGAGTATTGTCTGTGTAATATTCCTTACGCCCAGAGTAATACTGTGAGTAACATTGTTGCTGGAAACACTTGCAGTATTCTCTGTGCGAAATCTCTCTCACCTCCAGTGTGTTACTGTGAGTATTATTGTTACTGGCAACACTTGAAGTATTGTCTCTGTAATCTTCCTTACACTAGTGTGCTAGTGGCATTGTTACTAACACTGTCAAACCATTGGAGTAATATTTGTGCAACATTGCTCACCCCAAGCGTGTTAATGCCAGTGTTACTAATACTCCAGATACTTGGAATAGCCTGTTTGTTACACACCCACAGTGTATTATTACGTGTATAATTGTTACTCCACCACTTGGAGTATTCTCTGAGTAATGTCCCTCTCCCCCATTGTGTTACCATTGAGTATCATTGTCACTGGCTACACTTGTAGTATTATCTGTTCATTATCCCTCATGCCCTGTGCGTTGATGTGAGTACTACTGATGCATCCAACACTTGGAATAATGTCTGAGTAATATTCCTATACACAGTTTGTTACTATCAGCATCAATGATACAGTCAACGCATGGAGTATTGTCTGGGTCATGTTCTTCTATCCCTGTGTGCCATGGGACGAATGAGTGAATAATACTGTGAGTATCATTGTTACTTGAGGAACATATGCTGTTTACTCGGTTATGGAACATTTGGAGTATTTTCTGCGTAATATCCAACACCCCCAGCGTAATATCGAGTATTGTTGCTTCTGGCAACTCTTTGAGTATCCTCTGTGTAATATACCTTACCTCGAATGTTTTACTGTGAGTATCATTATTACTGACAACCCTTGAAGTATTACCTCTGTAATATACCTTCGTGTGATTGGTACTAACACTGTCAAACCATTAGAGTAATATCTGTGTAACATTGCTCACCCCAGGGCATTAACCTAAGTGTTATTAATACTGTAGGTACTTCAAATATCCTGTTTGTTAATCCCTCCCCCGTGTGTGTTAATGTGGGTATCATTGTTACTCTGAACACTTGGAGTATTCTCTGTGTAACGTCCCTCACCCCCAGCGTGTTCCTGCGAGTATCATTGTTACTCCAACACTTGGAGTATTCTCGGTGTAATATCCTATACCCAGTGTGTTAATCTGAATATTACTGATACTTACAACACTTGGAGCATTGTCTGAGTATTATTCCTCCTCCCAGTTTGTTACTGTCAGCATGAATGATACAGTCAACACATGGAGCATTGTCTGGGTAATGTGTATCTCCCCTGTGTGTCAATGAATGAATGAATGCGTGAATGAATAATACTGCGAGTATCATTGTTACTTGAGGAACATTTGCTGTTTACTCTGTGTAATATCCCCCCCTCCCCCGCAGAGTATTACTTAGTATCATTGTTGCTGGCGATATTTGGAGTCAACCTTTGGAGTATTGTCTGTGTAATATCCCTTACCCCCAGAGTAATACTGTGAGTATCATTGTTACTGGAAACACTTGGAGTATTCTTCGATCAACATCTCTCTCACCTCCAATGTGTAACTGTGAGTATTATTGTTCCTGGCAACGATTGGAGTATTCTCTGCCTTATATCTGTGTTACTGAAAGTACGAATGAATGATACTGTGAGTACCATTGTTACTTGGAAGATTTGGAGTATTTTCTGCGTAATATCCACGAGCGTGGTACTGAGTATCTTTAATACTGGCAGCTCTTTGAGTATTCTCTGTGTAATATTCCTTACCCGCAGTTTGTTACTGTGAGTATCATCCTTACTCTCAATACCTGGAGTATTCTCTGTGTAAAGTCCCTCACCGCTACTGTGTTACTATTGAGTATCATTGTTGCTGGCAACACCTGAAGTATTGTCTCTGTAATATTCCTTACCCTAGTGTGTTAGTGTGAATGTTAGTAACACTGTCAAACCGTTGGAGTAATATCTGGGTAACATCGCTCACCCCAGGGTGTTAATGCAAGTGCTATTAATACTGTAGGTACTTGGAATAGCCTGTTTGTTCCATTCTTCCCATTACTTGTGTTTATGTGAGTATCATTATTACTCCAACACTTAGAGTATTCACCGAGTAATGTCCCTCACCCCCACAGTGTGTCACTGTGAGTATTACTCATACAGTCAATCCTGAGAGTATTGTAGGCATGACATCCCTTACCCCAGAGTGATAGTTTGTTTGTTACTAAGACTGTAAAACAATTGGAGTAATCGCTGTGTAACAACCCTCCCTCCAGTGTGTTACTGCGTGTATTACTGAGACACATGGAGTATTGTCTGGGTAATATTCAATGATACAGTCAACACTTGGAGTATTGTCTGGGTAATACTCCTTACCGCCAGTGTGATACTGTGATTGTTGCAGTTACTCTGAATACTTACAATTTAAACACTGTTACTGCAACATTCTCTGAGTAATACTCCCCCACACCCCGTGAATGAATGAATGAATGAATGAATGAATGAATGAATGAATGAATGAATGAATGAATGAATGAATGATACTGCGAGTATCAACGTTACTGGTAACCTCTGGAGTATTAATGTGAATGCTGCCATTACTGCAAATACTCGCTACTTACTTCTTAGAGTATTGCCTGTGTAGTATTCTTTTCCCCAGTGAGATAGTGTGAATGATACTGGCAACTGTCAAAGCATGGAGTAATCTCCGTGTTACTGTGAGTAACATTGTTTCCATCAACACTCAGAGTATTCTCTGTGTAACGTCCCTCACCCCCCTGTGCGTAACTGTGAGTATCATTATTACTTTCAACACTTGGAGTATTCTCGGTGTAATATCTCATGCCCAGTGCATTAGTCTGAGTATTACTGATACATTCAACACTTGGAGTATCGTCTGTGTATTATTCCTACACCCAGTTTGTTACTGTCAGCATCAATGATACAGTCAACGCATGGAGTATTGTCTGAGTAATATTTATCTCCCCCAGTATGTCATGGAATGAATGAACGAATTAATTAATAATACTGTGAGTATCATTGTTACTTGGGGAACGTATGCTGTTCACTCTGTGTAATATTCGACACCCCCCAGAGTATTACTTCTTGGAGTATTGTCTGTGTAGTATTCTTTACGTCAGTGAGATAGTGTGATTGATACTGGCAACTATCAAAGCATGGAGTAATCTCCGTGTTACTGCGAGTATCATTATTACTTTCAACACTTGGAGTATTCTCTGTGGAACGACCCTCACCCCCAGTGCGTTACTGCGAGTATCACTATTACTTTCAACACTTGGAGTATTCTCTGTGTAATATTCTTTACCCGCAGTGTGTTACTGTGAGTAATATTGTTACTCCCATAGACAATCGACAATAGACAATAGGTGCAGGAGTAGAGGCCATTCGGCCCTTCGAGCCAGCACCGCCATTCAATGTGATCACGGCTGATCATCCCCAATCAGTAACCCCGTTCCTGCCTTCTCCCCATATCCCCTGACTCCGCTATCTTTAACAGCCCTATCTAGCTCTCTCTTGAAAGCATCCAGAGAACCGGCCTCCACCGCCCTCTGAGGCAGAGAATCCCACAGACTCACAACTCTCTCTGGGTGAAAAAGTGTTTCCTCGTCTCCGTTCTAAACGGCCGACCCCTTATTCTTAAACTGTGTGTGTGTGTGTGCGTGTGTGTGGCCCCTGGTTCTGGACTCCCCCAACATCGGGAACATGTTTCCTGCCTCTAGTGTGTCCAAACCCTTAACAATCTCATACATGTTTCAATAAGATCCCCTCTCATCCATTCTAAACTCCAGAGTAATATTCTTTACCCTCAGTGTGTTACTGTGAGTATCATTGTTACTTCCATAGGCATAGAGTGATACAGTGTGGATACGGTGATGGTATCATCCATACTCATTGATACTCTGGGAACGTCATAGCAAAAGGATTTGAGTCTAGGATCAGGGAGGTTCTACTGCAGTTGTACAGGGTCTTGGTGAGACCACACCTGGAGTATTGCGTACAGTTCTGGTCTCCTAATCTGAGGAAAGACATTCTTGCCATAGAGGGAGTACAGAGAAGGTTCACCAGACTGATTCCTGGGATGGCAGGACTTTCATATGAAGAAAGACTGGATAGACTCGGCTTGTACTCGCTAGAATTTAGAAGATCGAGGGGGGGATCTTACAGAAACTTACAAAATTCTCAAGGGGTTGGACAGGCTAGATGCAGGAAGATTGTTCCCGATGTTGGGGAAGACCAGAACAAGGGGCCACACACACAGTTTAAGGATAAGGGGGAAATCATTTAGGACCGGGATGAGAAAAACATTTTTTCCCACACACACAGTGGTGAATCTGTGGAATTCTCTGCCACAGAAGGTAGTTGAGGCCACACAGTTCATTGGCTATATTTAAGAGGGAGTTAGATGTGGCCCTTGTGGCTAAAGGGATCAGAGGATATGGAGAGAAGGCAGGTACAGGATACTGAGTTGGATGCTCAGCCATGATCATATTGAATGGCGAATGGTGCAGGCTCGAAGGGCCGAATGGCCTCCTCCTGCACCTATTGTCTATGTTTCTATGTTTCTACACCGCCATCTATCACCTCCGCACAGCTTGGGGCACACATGGACACATAGAAACAGAAACATAGACAATAGGCGCAGGAGGAGGCCATTCGGCCCTTCGAGCCAGCACCATCCGCCATTCATTGTGATCATGGCTGATCGTCCCCAATCAATAACCCGTGCCTGCCTTCTCCCCATATCCCTTGACTCCACTAGCCCCTAGAGCTCGATCTAACTCTCTCTTAAATCCATCCAGTGACTTGGCCTCCACTGCCCTCTGTGGCAGGGAATTCCACAGATTCACACAACTCTCTGGGTGGGAAAAGTCTCTCCTCGTCTCAGTCCCAAATGGCCACAGATTCACACAACTCTCTGGGTGGGAAAAGTCTCTCCTGGTCTCAGTCCCCAAATGGCCACAGATTCACACAACTCTCTGGGTGGAAAAGTTTCTCCTCATTTCAGTCCCAAATGGCCACAGATTCACACAACTCTCTGGGTGGGAAAGTTTCTCCTCACCTCAGTCCCAAATGGCCACAGATTCACGCAACTCTCTGGGTGGAAAAGTTTTTTCTCACCTCAGTCTTAAATGACCTCCCCTTTATTCTAAGACTGTGTGTGTGGCCCCTGGTTCTGGACTCGCCCAACATTGGGAACATTTTTCCTACATCTAGCTTGTCCAGTCCTTTTATAATTTTATACGTTTCTATAAGATCCCTCCCCTCATCCTTCTAAACTCCAGTGAATACAAGCCCAGTCTTTTCAATCTTTCCTCATATGACAGTCCCGCCATCCCAGGGATCGATCTGGTGAACCTACGCTGGGCTCCCTCGATCGCAAGGATGTCCTTCCTCCAATTAGGAGACCAAAACTGCACACAATACTCCAGGTGTGGTCTCACCAGGGCCCTGTACAACTGCAGAAGGACCTCTTTGCTCCTAGACTCGACTCCTCTTGTTATGAAGGCCAACAGGCCATTAGCTTTCTTCACTGCCTGCTGCGAAGAAAGCTAATTCTTCACTGCCAGAGACACAGAGACACAGACACACAGAGTCACACAGGGTCACAGAGACACAGAGACACAGACACACAGAGACACAGTCACAGACACACAGAGACACAAAGAGTTTATTGTCATGTGTCCCTGTATAGGACAATGAAATTCTTGCTTTACTTCAGCACAACAGAACATAGACGGCATTGACTACAAAACAGATCAGTGTGTCCATATACCATAATATAAATATATACACACATGAATAAATAAACTGATCAAGTGCAAATAACAGATAATGGGCTATTAATGTTCAGAGTTTTGTCCGAGCCAGGTTTAATAGCCTGATGGCTGTGGGGAAGTAGCTATTCCTGAACCTGGTCGTTGCAGTCTTCAGGCTCCTGTACCTTCTACCTGAAGGTAGCAGGGAGATGAGTGTGTGGCCAGGATGGTGTGTGTGGGTCTTTGATGATACCGCCAGCCTTTTTGAGGCAGCGACTGCGATAGATCCCCTCGATGGTGGGGAGGTCAGAGCCGATGATGGACTGGGCAGTGTTTACTACTTTTTGTGGACTCTTCCTCTCCAGGGCGCTCAAGTTGCCGAACCAAGCCACCGGTCAGCATGCTCGCTACTGTGCACCTGTAGAAGTTAGAGAGAGTCCTCCTTGACAAACCGACTCTCCGTAAACTTCTCAGGAAGTGGAGGCGCTGATGAGCTTTCTTGATGATTGCATCAGTGTTCTGGGACCAGGAAAGATCTTCAGAGATGTGCACGCCCAGGAATTTGAAGCTCTTGACCCTTTCAACCATCGACCCGTTGATATAAACAGGGTTTATACAAGGTGGGGGGGGGGGGGGGGACGTTATTCCGAGTGTTACTGCGACTGACGAGCCTTCTAATATCTTCTGGGTAACATTACTCACTCTCGTATTAGTATTACTGGCACCCCTCCTGGCATCCTCTGAGTAACATTCCTCGCCCTAAGGGAGTAACAATGAGTTTTGGTATTACTGACACCATTTGGGGTATCCACTGACTAGCATTCTGCGCCTCAGATTGTTACTGAAATTGTTACTGAGTCTGTTAATCTTTGGAATGGACCACACTCTGTATAATACTCTGCCCCCCCCCCCAGATTGTTACTCCGTGTGATACTAATACTCTGCACAATCGGTATATCTTCTGTGTAATAATTCTTACCCTAGTTCCCGGGATGGCGGGACTGTCATACGCTGAGACAATGGAGCGGCTGTAGGCTTGTACACTCTGTGGAGTTTAGAAGGATGAGAGGCGATCTCATTGAAACATAGATGAGATTGTTAAGGGTTTGGACACGCCAGAGGCAGGAAACATGTTCCCGTTGTTGGGGGGGGGGGGGGGGTCCAGAACCAGGGGCCACACACACAGTTTAAGGATAATGAGAGGAGTTTAGAAGGATGAGAGGGTATCTCATTGGAACATATATGAGATTGTTAAGGGCTTGGACACGCTAGAGGCAGGAAACATGTTCCCGACGTTGGGGGGGGGGGGGGGGGGGGGGGGGGGGTCCAGAACCAGGGGCCACACACACACACACACACACACAGTTTAAGAATAAGGGGTCGGCCATTTCGTACGGAGACGAGGAAACACTTTTTCTCACAGAGAGTTGTGAGTCTGTGGAATTCTCTGCCTCAGAGGGCGGTGGAGGCCGGTTCTCTGGAGAGAATCCTTTCAAGAGAGAGCTAGATAGGGCTCTTAAAGATAGCGGGGAGAGAGAGTCAGGGGATGTGGGGAGAAGGCAGGAACGGGGTACTGATTGGGGATGATCAGCCATGATCACATTGAATGGCGGTGCTGGCTCGAAGGGCCGAATGGCCTCTACTCCTGCACCTGTTGTCTATTGTCTAGTGTGTTAATGCGAGTAGTACTAATACTGTGACCTCTCAGAGTATTCTCTGTGTAATATCCCTCATCCCCAATGTCTTGGTGTGAGTATTACTAATACTCTCAACCTCTCTGTTACATCCCCCTGTCCAGTGTGTTACTTTATTGCGAGTACTCTCCCCCTTCCCCGGGGGTGTTACTGCGAGCATCTTTATTACTCCAAAGCCTTGGGATACCCTCTGCGTAATATTCCTCACCCTGGCAATGTTACTCTGAGTGTTACTGAGACTGGCAAGCCTTCCAATATCCTCCGAGTGACATTACTCACTCCAGGGTGTTACTGCGTGCTATTGATACTGTAAGTACTTGGAATATCCTGTTGGTTACACCCCTCACACATCAGTGTGTTACTGTGAGTACCATTATTACTGGTAGCACTTGAAAAATACTGTGTGTAAAGTCCTTCACCCCAACAGTGTTACTATTGAGTATCATTGTTACTGCAAACACTTACATTACTCTTTGTGTAATAATCCTCATCTCCAGTGTGTTTGTGCGAGTATTACTAATACTGCGAAGCCTCGGAGTATTCTCTGTGTAGTATCTCTCACCCCCGGTGTGTTACTGCGAGTATTACTAATACCGCGAAGCCTCTGAGTATTCTCCGTGTAGTATCTCTCACCCCCGGTGTGTTAGTGCGAGTATTACTAATACTATGAACCCACGAAGTATTCACTGTTACACCACCCCAGCCCAATTTGTTACTCTGAATGTTACTTCGCTGCGGAGTACTCTCCGAGCAGCGCCCCTTTTCCCCAGAGTGTTACTGCGAGCATAATTATTACTCCTAACAACTGGAATACCCTCTGCATTTTATCCCTCACCCTGGGGGTGTTACTCCGAGTGTTACTGAGACTGGCAAGCTTTCTAATATCATCAGTGTAACATTGCTTCATGCTAAGGATATAGAGGCGAGTATTAGTATCACTGACACCCCTTGTGGTATCGTCAGAGTAACAGTCCTCACTCTCAGAGTGTAACAGTGAGTATGACTGTTACTGACACCCTTTGGGGTTATCCGATGAGTAACATTCTTTATTCAGGTTGTTACTATGATTGTTGATGAGTCTGTTAATCCTTGGAATAGAACACCATCTGTGTAAAGCCCCTCACCCCCAGTATGTTACTGCGAGTATCATTGTTACTCCGACACTAGTAGCATCCTCTGTGTAATGTACCTAATGCCCAGTGTGTTACTCTGAGCATTACTGACAAAAATCAACACTTGGAGTATTGTCTGAGTATTATTCCTAACCCCAGATTGTTACTGTCAGCATCAATGGTACAGTCAACACATGGAGTATTGACAGGGTAATATTTATCTCCCCTTGTGTTTCAATGAATGAATGAATGAATGAATGAATGAATGAATGAATGAATGAATGAATGAATGAATGAATGAGTGAGTGAATGAATGAATGAACGAATGAATGAATGAATGAATGAATGAATGAATGAATGAATGAATGAATGAATGAATGAATGAATGAATGAATGATACTGTGAGTACTGTGGTCCATTGGAGGGTGAGACTGGAGAGTTGTTGGTGGGGAACATGGAAATGGCAAAGGCATTAAACGAGTATTTTGTATCAGTCTTCACCATAGAAGACACAAAAAATATTCCAACGCTGGATAAACAGGGGGCGGTAGGAATGGAGGAGCTAAATACTATTAAGATCACCAAGGAGGTGGTATTAGGGAAATTAATGAGACTGAAGGAGGATAAATCCCCTGGGCCTGATGGATTACATCCAAGGGTCTTGAGGGAGATAGCGGTGGGGATTGTGGATGCATTGGTGATAATTTTCCAAAACTCCCTGGAGGCAGGAACGGTCCCAGTGGATTGGAAAATGGCCAATGTAACACCTATATTTAAAAAAGGAAGTAAACAGAAGGCGGGTAACTATAGACCGGTTAGTCTAACATCGGTGGTGGGTAAAATGTTAGAGACAATTATTAAAGAAACACTAACGGGGCACTTGGATAAACATGACTTCATCGGACAGAACCAGCATGGTTTTGTGAAGGGGAAGTCCTGTTTAACGAATCTGCTCGAATTCTTTGAGGAAGTAACAACCCGGGTGGATAAAGGGGAACCGGTGGATGTGGTATACTTGGACTTCCAAAAGGCTTTTGACAAGGTGCCACATAAGAGACTATTGCTAAAAATAAAAAATTATGGGATTGGGGGTAATATATTAGCATGGGTAGAGGATGGCTAACAAATAGGAAGCAGAGAGTGGGGATAAATGGTTCATACTCGGGATGGCAACCGGTAACTAGCGGGGTTCCGCAAGGGTCGGTGCTGGGACCCCAGTTGTTCACAATTTATATAAATGATTTGGAGGAGGGAACCAAGTGTAATATATCAAAATTTGCGGACGATACAAAAATGGGAGGAAAAGTAGGGGATGAGGAGGATAGGAAGAGTCTGCAAAAGGATATAGATAAGCTAGGTGAGTGGGCAACAACTTGGCAGATGAAATTTAATACTAATAAATGTGAAGTCATTCACTTTGGGAAAAAAAATGATAGGGCAAGTTATTTTCTAAATGAGGAGGAGCTGCGTTGTAATGCAACGCAAAGGGATCTAGGGGTATTAGTACATGAATCACTAAAAGTTAGTATGCAGGTGCAGCAAGCAATCAGGAAGGCCAATGGAGTTTTGGCCTTTATTGCTAGGGGGATTGAGTATAAAAACACGGAGGTCTTGCTGCAGCTGTACACAGTATTAGTGAGACCACATTTGGAATACTGTGTACAGTTCTGGGGTCCATACTTAAGAAAGGATGTACTAGCCCTGGAGGCAGTGCAGCGAAGGTTTACAAGATTAATTCCTGCAATGAGGGGATTGACATATGAGGAAAGGTTAAGTAGGCTGGAACTCTACTCTTTGGAGTTTAGAAGAATGAGAGGTGATCTCATTGAAACATATAAGATCGTGAGGGGCCTTGATCGGGTGGATGCACCGAGGATGTTCCCAATGATCGGGGAAACTAGAACTAGGGGACATAGTTGCAGAATAAGGGGGGGCTCTTTTAAAACTGAGATGAGGAAGAACTTCTTCACCCAGAGGGTGGTTAATTTATGGAATTCACTGCCCCAGGGAGCAGTGGAAGCAGAAACTTTAAATATATTTAAGACTAAAATAGATGGTTTTTTAGCTGCCAAGGGGATAAGGGGCTACGGGGAGAGGGCAGGGATATGGACCTAGGTATGGTTAGTATAGTAAGACCTGAGTGATCTCCTGGACAAGTGTCGATCGCCTGGATTGGGGTCGGAGAGGAATTTCCCGGATTTTTTTCCCGAATTGGACCTGGGTTTTTATCCGGTTTTTTGCCTCCCCCAGGAGATCGCGAGGTTCTTGGGGTGGAGAGGGGTGATAGCGGTATAAAGGGGAGGGTAGTGTCTTGTGTTCTGTGTCTTGTGTCTACTGTTTGTGGGTAAGTGTGTCTGTTTAGTGTTCAGCCATGAGCGAATGGCGGTGCGGGCTCGACGGACCTGGTGGTCTACTCTCGCACCTACTTTCTATGTTTCTATGTTTCTATGTATTATTGTTACTTGGGGAACATCTGCTGTCTACTCTGTGTAATATCCAACCCCCCCCCCGAGTATTATTTAATATAATTGTTACTTGCAATATTTGGAGTCAACCCTTGGAGTATTGTCTGTGTAATATTCCTTACGCCCAGAGTAATACTGTGAGTAACATTGTTACTGGAAACACTTGCAGTATTCTCTGTGCGAAATCTCTCTCACCTCCAGTGTGTTACTGTGAGTATTATTGTTACTGGCAACACTTGAAGTATTGTCTCTGTAATCTTCCTTACACTAGTGTGCTAGTGGCATTGTTACTAACACTGTCAAACCATTGGAGTAATATTTGTGCAACATTGCTCACCCCAAGCGTGTTAATGCCAGTGTTACAAATACTCCAGATACTTGGAATAGCCTGTTTGTTACACACCCACAGTGTATTATTACGTGTATAATTGTTACTCCACCGCTTGGAGTATTCTCTGAGTAATGTCGCTCTCCCCCATTGTGTTACCATTGAGTATCATTGTCACTGGCTACACTTGTAGTATTATCTGTTCATTATCCCTCATGCCCTGTGCGTTGATGTGAGTATTACTGATGCATCCAACACTTGGAATAATGTCTGAGTAATATTCCTATACACAGTTTGTTACTATCAGCATCAATGATACAGTCAACGCATGGAGTATTGTCTGGGTCTTGTTCTTCTATCCCTGTGTGCCATGGGACGAATGAGTGAATAATACTGTGAGTATCATTGTTACTTGAGGAACATATGCTGTTTACTCGGTTATGGAACATTTGGAGTATTTTCTGCGTAATATCCAACACCCCCAGCGTATTATCGAGTATTGTTGCTTCTGGCTTTTGAGTATCCTCTGTGTAATATTCCTTACCTCCAATGTTTTACTGTGATTATCATTGTTACTCCCAACAGTTGGAGTATCTTCTGTGTAATCTCCCTCACCCCAATGTGTTACTGTGAGTATCATTATTACTGACAACCCTTGAAGTATTACCTCTGTAATATACCTTAGTGTGATTGGTACTAACACGGTCAAACCATTAGAGTAATATCTGTTTAACATTGCTCACCCCAGGGCGTTAACTTAAGTGTTATTAATACTGTAGGCACTTCAAATATCCTGTTTGTTAATCCCTCCCCCGTGTGTGTTAATGTGGGTATCATTGTTACTCTGAACACTTGGAGTATTCTCTGTGTAACGTCCCTCACCCCCAGCGTGTTCCTGCGAGTATCATTGTTACTCCAACACTTGGAGTATTCTCGGTGTAATATCCTATACCCAGTGTGTTAATCTGAATATTACTGATACATACAACACTCTGTGTTTTATTCCTCCTCCCATTTTTTACTGTCAGCATGAATGATACCGTCAACACATGCAGCATTGTCTGGGTAATGTTTATATCCCCTGTGTGTCAATGAATGAATGCGTGAATGAATAATACTGCGAGTATCATTGTTACTTGAGGAACATTTGCTGTTTACTCTGTGTAATATCCCCCCTCCCCCGCAGAGTGTTACTTAGTATCATTGTTGCTTGCGATATTTGGAGTCAACCTTTGGAGTATTGTCTGTGTAATATCCCTTACCCCCAGAGTAATACTGTGAGTATCATTGTTACTGGAAACACTTGGAGTATTCTTCGTGCAACATCTCTCACATCTCCAATGTGTTACTGTGAGTATTATTGTTCCGGGCAACAGTTGGAGTATTCTCTGCCTTATATCTGTGTTACTGAAAGTACGAATGAATGATACTGTGAGTATCATTGTTACTTGGAAGATTTGGAGTATTTTCTGCGTAATATCCACGAGCGTGGTACTGAGTATCTTTAATACTGGCAACTCTTTGAGTATTCTCTGTGTAATATTCCTTACCCGCAGTTTGTTACTGTGAGTATCATCCTTACTCTCAATACTTGGAGTATTCTCTGTGTAAAGTCCCTCACCGCTACTGTGTTACTATTGAGTATCATTGTTGCTGGCATCACCTGAAGTATTGTCTCTGTAATATTCCTTACCCTAGTGTGTTAGTGTGAATGTTAGTAACACTGTCAAACTATTGGAGTAATATCTGGGTAACATCGCACACCCCAGGGTGTTAATGCAAGTGCTATTAATACTGTAGGTACTTGGAATAGCCTGTTTGTTCCATTCCTCCCCTTACTTGTGTTTATGTGAGTATCATTATTACTCCAACACTTAGAGTATTCACCGAGTAATGTCCCTCACCCCCACAGTGTGTCACTGTGAGTATTACTCACACAGTCAATCCTGAGAGTATTGTTGGCATGACATCCCTTACCCCAGAGTGATAGTTTGTTTGTTACTAAGACTGTAAAACAAGTGGAGTAATCTCTGTGTAACAACCCTCCCTCCAGTGTGTTACTGCGTGTATTACTGAGACACATTGAGTATTGTCTGGGTAATATTCAATGATACGGTCAACACTTGGAGTATTGTCTGGGTAATACTTCTTACCGCCAGTGTGATACTGTGATTGTTACAGTTACTCTGAGTACTTACAATTTAAACACTGTTACTGCAACATTCTCTGAGTAATACTCCCCCACACCCCGTGAATGAATGAATGAATGAATGAATGAATGAATGAATGAATGAATGAATGAATGAATGAATGAATGAATGATACTGCGTGTATCAATGTTACTGGTAACCCCTGGAGTATTAATGTGAATGCTGCCATTACTGCAAATACTCGCTACTTACCTCTTGGAGTATTGGCTGTGTAGTATTCTTTTCCCCAGTGAGATAGTGTGAATGATACTGGCAACTGTCAAAGCATGGAGTAATCTCCGTGTTTCTGTGAGTAACATTGTTACTCTCAACACTTGGAGTATTCTCTGTGTAACGTCCCCCAGTGCGTTACTGTGAGTATCATTATTACTTTCAACACTTGGAGTATTCTCGGTGTAACATCTCATGCCCAGTGCATGAGTCTGAGTATTACTGATACATTCAACACTTGGAGTATTGTTTGTGTTTTATTCCTACACCCAGTTTGTTACTGTCAGCAACAATGATACAGTCAACGCATGGAGTATTGTCTGAGTAATATTTATCTCCCCCAGTATGTCATGGAATGAATGAATTAATTAATTAATAATACTGTGAGTATCATTGTTACTTGGGGAACGTATGTTGTTCACTCTGTGTAATATCCGACACCCCCCAGAGTATTACTTCTTGGAGTATTGTCTGTGTAGTATTCTTTACGTCAGTGAGATAGTGTGATTGATACTGGCAACTGTCAAAGCATGGAGTAATCTCCGTGTTACTGTGAGTAACATTGCTACCCTCAACACTTGGAGTATTCTCTGTGGAACGACCCTCACCCCCACTGCGTTACTGCGAGTATCATTATTACTTTCAACACTTGGAGTATTCTCTGTGTAATATTCTTTACCCGCAGTGTGTTACTGTGAGTATTATTGTTACTCCCATAGACAATCGACAATAGACAACAGGTGCAGGAGTAGAGGCCATTCGGCCCTTCGAGCCAGCGCCACCATTCAATGTGATCACGGCTGATCATCCCCAATCAGTACCCCGTTCTTGCCTTCTCCCCATATCCCCTGACTCCACTATCTTTAAGAGCCCTATCTAGCTCTCTCTTGAAAGCATCCAGAGAACCGGCCTCCACCGCCCTCTGAGGCAGAGAATTCCACAGACTCACAACTCTCTCTGGGTGAAAAAGTGTTTCCTCGTCTCCGTTCTAAACGGCCGACCCCTTATTCTTAAACTGTGTGTGTGTGTGTGTGGCCCCTGGTTCTGGACTCCCCCAACATCGGGAACATGTTTCCTGCCTCTAGCGTGTCCAAACCCTTAACAATCTCATATATGTTTCAATAAGATCCCCTCTCATCCATTCTAAACTCCAGAGTAATATTCTTTACACTCAGTGTGTTACTGTGAGAATCATTGTTACTTCCATAGGCATAGAGCGATACAGCGTGGATACGGTGATGGTATCATCCATACTCATTGATACTCGGGGAACTTCAGAGCAAAAGGATTTGAGTCTAGGAGCAGGGAGGTTCTACTGCAGTTGTACAGGGTCTTGGTGAGACCACACCTGGAGTATTGCGTACAGTTTTGGTTTCCAAATCTGAGGAAAGACATCCTTGCCATAGAGGGAGTACAGAGAAGGTTCACCAGACTGATTCCTGGGATGTCAGGACTTTCATATGAAGAAAGACTGGATAGACTCGGCTTGTACTCGCTAGAATTTAGAAGATCGAGGGGGGGATCTTACAGAAACTTACAAAATTCTCAAGGGGTTGGGCAGGCTAGATGCAGGAAGATTGTTCCCGATGTTGGGGAAGTCCAGAACAAGCGGCCACACACACAGTTTAAGGATAAGGGGGAAATCTTTTAGGACCGAGATGAGGAAAACATATTTTCCCACCCACACAGAGAGTGGTGAATCTGTGGAATTCTCTGCCGCAGAAGGCAGGTGAGGCCACACAGTTCATTGGCTATATTTAAGAGGGAGTTAGATGTGGCCCTTGTGGCTAAAGGGATCAGGGGGTATGGAGAGAAGGCAGGTACAGGATACTGAGTTGGATGATCAGCCATGATCATATTGAATGGCGAATGGTGCAGGCTCGAAGGGCCGAATGGCCTCCTCCTGCACCTGTTGTCTATGTTTCTATGTTTCTACATCGCCATCTATCACCTCCGCACAGCTTGGGGCAAACATGGACACATAGAAACAGAAACATAGACAATAGGCGCAGGAGGAGGCCATTCGGCCCTTCGAGCCAGCACCATCCGCCATTCATTGTGATCATGGCTGATCGTCCCCAATCAATAACCCGTGCCTGCCTTCTCCCCATATCCCTTGACTCCACTCGCCCCTAGAGCTCTATCTAACTCTCTCTTAAATCCATCCAGTGACTTGGCCTCCACTGCCCTCTGTGGAAGGGAATTCCACAGATTCACACAACTCTCTGGGTGGAAAAGTTTCTCCTCGTCTCAGTCCCAAATGGCCACAGATTCACACAACTCTCTGGGTGGAAAAGTTTCTCCTCGTCTCAGTCCCAAATGGCCACAGATTCACACAACTCTCTGGGTGGAAAAGTCACTCCTCGTCTCAGTCCCCAAATGGCCACAGATTCACACAACTCTCTGGGTGGAAAAGTTTTTTCTCACCTCAGTCTTAAATGACCTCCCATTTATTCTAAGACTGTGTGTGGCCCCTGGTTCTGGACTCGCCCAACATTGGGAATATTTTTCCTGCATCTAGCTTGGCCAGTCCTTTTATAATTTTATACGTTTCTATAAGGCCCACCTCCTCATCCTTCTAAACTCCAGTGAATACAAGCCCAGTCTTTTCAATCTTTCCTCATATGACAGTCCCGCCATCCCAGGGATCAATCTTGTGAACCTACGCTGGGCTCCCTCGATCGCAAGGATGTCCTTCCTCCAATTAGGAGAGCAAAACTGTACACACTACTCCAGGTGTGGTCTCACCAGGGCCTTGTACAACTGCAGAAGGTCCTCTTTACTCCTAGAATCGACTCCTCTTGTTAT
The DNA here is from genome assembly GCF_010909765.2 of Amblyraja radiata. NCBI lineage: Eukaryota > Metazoa > Chordata > Chondrichthyes > Rajiformes > Rajidae > Amblyraja > Amblyraja radiata. The sequence continues at coordinate 18,450 of NW_022630980.1, forward strand.
GAAGGCCAACAGGCCAAAACTGCACACAATACTCCAGGTGTGGTCTCACCAGGGCCCTGTACAACAGCAGAAGGTCCTCTGTACTCCTAGACTCGACTCCTCTTTGTTATGAAGGCCAGAATTCCATTAGCTTTCTTCACTGCCTGCTGCGATGAAAGCTAAGTCTTCACTGCCAGAGACACAGAGACACAGAGACACAGAGACACAGAGTCACACAGGGTCACAGAGACACAGAGACACAGACACACAGAGACACAGGGTCACAGACACACAGGGACACAGAGACACAGAGGCACAGTCACAGAGACACAGAGACACAGAGACACAGAGACACAAAGAGTTTATTGTCATGTGTCCCTGTATAGGACAATGAAATTCTTGCTTTGCTTCAGCACAACAGAACATAGACGGCATTGACTACAGAACAGATCAGTGTGTCCATATACCATAATATAAATATATACACACATGAATAAATAAACTGATAACATGCAAATAACAGATAATGGGCTATTAATGTTCAGAGTTTTGTCCGAGCCAGGTTTAATAGCCTGATGGCTGTGGGGAAGTAGCTATTCCTGAACCTGGTCGTTGCAGTCTTCAGGCTCCTGTACCTTCTACCTGAAGGTAGCAGGGAGATGAGTGTGTGGCCAGGATGTGTGTGTGGGTCTTTGATGATACTGCCAGCCTTTTTGAGGCAGCGACTGCGATAGATCCCCTCGATGGTGGGGAGGTCAGAGCCGATGATGGACTGGGCAGTGTTTACTACTTTTTGTGGACTCTTCCTCTCCAGGGGGCTCAAGTTGCCGAACCAAGCCACCGGTCAGCATGCTCTCTACTGTGCACCTGTAGAAGTTAGAGAGAGTCCTCCTTGACAAACCGACTCTCCGTAATCTTCTCAGGAAGTAGAGGCGCTGATGAGCTTTCTTTATGATAGCATCAGTGTTCTGGGACCAGGAGAGATCTTCAGAGATGTGCACGCCCAGGAATTTGAAGCTCTTGACCCTTTCAACCATCGACCCGTTGATATAAACAGGATTTATACAAGGTGGGGGGGGGGGGGGGGTTATTCCGAGTGTTACTGCGACTGACGAGCCTTCTAATATCTTCTGGGTAACATTACTCACTCTCGTATTAGTATTAGTGGCACCCCTTCTGGTATCCTCTGAGTAACATTCCTCGCCCTAAGGGAGTAACAATGAGTATTAGTATTACTGACACTATTTTGGTATCCTCTGACTAGCATTCTGCGCCTCAGATTGTTACTGAAATTGTTACTGAGTGTTAATCTTTGGACTGGACCACACTCTGTATAATACTCTGCCCCCCCCAGATTGTTACTCCGTGTGCTACTAATACTCTGCACAATCGGTATATCTTCTGTGTAATAATTCTTACGCTAGTTCCCGGGATGGCGGGACTGTCATATGCTGAGAGAATGGAGCGGCTGTGGGCTTGTACACTCTGTGGAGTTTAGAAGGATGAGAGGGCATCTCATTGAAACATAGATGAGATTGTTAAGGGCTTGGACACGCTAGAGGCAGGAAACATGTTCCCGATGTTGGGGGAGTCCAGAACCAGGGGCCACACACACACAGTTTAGAAGGATGAGAGGGCATCTCATTGAAACATATATGAGATTATTAAGGGTTTGGACACGCTAGAGGCAGGAAACATGTTCCCGATGTTGGGGGAGTCCAGAACCAGGGGCCACACACACACACACACACACAGTTTAAGAATAAGGGGTCGGCCATTTAGAACGGAGACGAGGAAACACTTTTTCTCACAGTGAGAGTTGTGAGTCTGTGGAATTCTCTGCCTCAGAGGGCGGTGGAGGCCGGTTCTCTGGAGAGAATTCTTTCAAGAGAGAGCTAGATAGGGCTCTTAAAGATAGCGAGAGAGTCAGGGGATATGGGGAGAAGGCAGGAACGGGGAACTGATTGGGGATGATCAGCCGTGATCACATTGAATGGCGGTGCTGGCTCGAAGGGCCGAATGGCCTCTACTCCTGCACCTGTTGTCTATTGTCTAGTGTGTTAATGCGAGTAGTACTAATACTGTGACCTCTCAGAGTATTCTCTGTGTAATATCCATCACCCCCAATGTCTTGGTGTGAGTATTACTAATACTCTCAACCTCTCTGTTACATCCCCCTGTCCAGTGTGTTACTTTATTGCGAGTACTCTCCCCCTCCCCCAGGGGTGTTACTGCGAGCATCTTTATTACTCCAAAGCCTTGGGATACCCTCTGCGTAATATTCCTCACCCTGGCAATGTTACTCTGAGTGTTACTGAGACTGGCAAGCCTTCCAATATCCTCCGAGTGACATTACTCACTCCAGGGTGTTACTGCGTGCTATTGATACTGTAAGTACTTGGAATATCCTGTTGGTTACACCCCTCACACACCAGTGTGTTACTGTGAGTATCATTATTACTGGTAGTACTTGAAAAATACTGTGTGTAAAGTCCTTCACCCCAACAGTGTTACTATTGAGTATCATTGTTACTGCAAACACTTACATTACTCTTTGTGTAATAATCCTCATCTCCAGTGTGTTTGTGCGAGTATTACTAATACTACGAAGCCTCTGAGTATTCTCTGTGTAGTATCTCTCACCCCCAGTGTGTTACTGCGAGTATTACTAATACTATGAACCCGCGAACTATTCACTGTTACACCACCCCAGCCCAATTTGTTACTCTGAATGTTTCTTCACTGCGGAGTACTCTTCGAGCAGCGCCCCTTTTCCCCAGAGTGTTACTGCGAGCATAATTATTACTCCCAACAACTGGGATAACCTCTGCATTTTATCCCTCACCCTGGGGGTGTTACTCCGAGTGTTACTGAGACTGGCAAGCCCTCTAATATCATCAGTGTAACATTGCTTCAGGCTAAGGATATAGAGGCGAGTATTAGTATCACTGACACCCCTTGTGGTATCGTCAGAGTAACAGTCCTCACTCTCAGAGTGTAACAGTGAGTATTATTGTTACTGACACCCTTTGGGGTTATCCGATGAGTAACATTCTTTATTCAGGTTGTTACTATGATTGTTACTGAGTCTGTTAATCCTTGGAATAGAACACCATCTGTGTAAAGCCCCTCACCCCCAGTATGTTACTGCAAGTATCATTGTTACTCCGACACTAGTAGCATCCTCTGTGTAATATACCTAATGCCCAGTGTGTTACTCTGAGTATTACTGACACAATTAACATTTGTATTGTCTGAGTATTATTCCTAACCCCAGATTGTTACTGTCAGCATCAATGGTACAGTCAACACATGGAGTATTGACAGGGTAATATTTATCTCCCCTTGTGTCAATGAATGAATGAATGAATGAATGAATGAATGAATGAATGAATGAATGAATGAATGAATGAATGAATGAATGAATGATACTGTGAGTATTATTGTTACTTGGGGAGCATCTGCTGTCTACTCTGTGTAATATCCAACCCCCCCCCCCCACCCGAGTATTAATGAATATAATTGTTACTTGCAATATTTGGAGTCAACCCTTGGAGTATTGTCTGTGTAATATTCCTTACGCCCAGAGTAATACTGTGAGTAACATTGTTACTGGAAACACTTGCAGTATTCTCTGTGCGAAATCTCTCTCACCTCCAGTGTGTTACTGTGAGTATTATTGTTACTGGCAACACTTGAAGTATTGTCTCTGTAATCTTCCTTACACTAGTGTGCTAGTGGCATTGTTACTAACACTGTCAAACCATTGGAGTAATATTTGTGCAACATTGCTCACCCCAAACGCGTTAATGCCAGTGTTACTAATACTCCAGATACTTGGAATAGCCTGTTTGTTACACACCCACAGTGTATTATTACGTGTATAATTGTTATTCCACCACTTGGAGTATTCTCTGAGTAATGTCCCTCTCCCCCATTGTGTTACCATTGAGTATCATTGTCACTGGCTACACTTGTAGTATTATCTGTTCATTATCCCTCATGCCCTGTGCATTGATGTGAGTATTACTGATGCATCCAACACTTGGAATAATGTCTGAGTAATATTCCTATACACAGTTTGTTACTATCAGCATCAATGATACAGTCAACGCATGGAGTATTGTCTGGGTCATGTTCTTCTATCCCTGTGTGCCATGGGGACGAATGAGTGAATAATACTGTGAGTATCATTGTTACTTGAGGAACATATGCTGTTTACTCGGTTACTTGGAACATTTGGAGTATTTTCTGCGTAATATCCAACACCCCCAGCGTATTATCGAGTATTGTTGCTTCTGGCAACTCTATGAGTATCCTCTGTGTAATATTCCTTACCTCCAATGTTTTACTGTGATTATCATTGTTACTCCCAACAGTTGGAGTATCTTCTGTGTAATGTCCCTCACCCCAATGTGTTACTGTGAGTATCATTATTACTGACAACCCTTGAAGTATTACCTCTGTAATATACCTTCGTGTGATTGGTACTAACACGGTCAAACCATTAGAGTAATATCTGTGTAACATTGCTCACCCCAGGGCGTTAACTTAAGTGTTATTAATACTGTAGGTACTTCAAATATCCTGTTTGTTAATCCCTCCCCCGTGTGTGTTAATGTGGGTATCATTGTTACTCTGAACACTTGGAGTATTCTCTGTGTAACGTCCCTCACCCCCAGCGTGTTCCTGCGAGTATCGTTGTTACTCCAACACTTGGAGTATTCTCGGTGTAATATCCTATACCCAGTGTGTTAATCTGAATATTACTGATACATACAACACTTGGAGTATTGTTTGTGTTTTATTCCTCCTCCCAGTTTGTTACTGTCAGCATGAATGGTATAGTCAACACATGCAGCATTGTCTGGGTAATGTTTATCTCCCCTGTGTGTCAATGAATGAATGCGTGAATGAATAATACTGCGAGTATCATTGTTACTTGAGGAACATTTGCTGTTTACTCTGTGTAATATCCCCCCCTCCCCCGCAGAGTATTACTTAGTATCATTGTTGCTGGCGATATTTGGAGTCAACCTTTGGAGTATTGTCTGTGTAATATCCCTTACCCCCAGAGTAATACTGTGAGTATCATTGTTACTGGAAACACTTAGAGTATTCTTCGTGCAACATCTCTCTCACCTCCAATGTGTTACTGTGAGTATTATTGTTCCTGGCAACGATTGGAGTATTCTCTGCCTTATATCTGTGTTACTGAAAGTACGAATGAATGATACTGTGAGTATCATTGTTACTTGGAAGATTTGGAGTATTTTCTGCGTAATATCCACGAGCGTGGTACTGAGTACCTTTGATACTGGCAGCTCTTTGAGTATTCTCTGTGTAATATTCCTTACCCGCAGTTTGTTACTGTGAGTATCATTCTTACTCTCAATACCTTGGAGTATTTTCTGTGCAAAGTCCCTCACCGCTACTCTGTTACTATTGAGTATCATTGTTGCTGGCAACACCTGAAGTATTGTCTCTGTAATATTCCTTACCCTAGTGTGTTAGTGTGAATGTTAGTAACACTGTCAAACTATTGGAGTAATATCTGGGTAACATCGCTCACCCCAGGGTGTTAATGCAAGTGCTATTAATACTGTAGATACGTGGAATAGCCTGTTTGTTCCTTTCCTCCCCTTACTTGTGTTTATGTGAGTATCATTATTACTCCAACACTTAAAGTATTCGCCGAGTAATGTCCCTCACCCCACAGTGTGTCACTGTGAGTATTACTTACACAGTCAATCCTGAGAGTATTGTTGGCATGACATCCCTTACCCCAGAGTGATAGTTTGTTTGTTACTAAGACTGTAAAACAATTGGAGTAATCGCTGTGTAACAACCCTCCCTCCAGTGTGTTACTGCGTGTATTACTGAGACACATGGAGTATTGTCTGGGTAATATTCAATGATACGGTCAACATTTGGAGTATTGTCTGGGTAATACTCCTTACCGCCAGCGTGATACTATGATTGTTACAGTTACTCTGAATACTTACAATTTAAACACTGTTACTGCAACATTCTCTGAGTAATACTCCCCCACACCCCGTGAATGAATGAATGAATGAATGAATTAATTAATTAATTAATTAATGAATGAAGGAATGAAGGAATGAATGAATGAATGAATGAATGAATGAATGAATGAATGAATGAATGAATGAATGAATGAATGAATGAATGATACTGCGAGTATCAATGTTACTGGTAACCCCTGGAGTATTAATGTGAATGCTGCCATTACTGCAAATACTCGCTACTTGCTTCTTGGGAGTATTGGCTGTATAGTATTCTTTTCCCCAGTGAGATCCTGTGAATGATACTGGCAACTGTCAAAGCATGGAGTAATCTCCGTGTTACTGTGAGTAACATTGTTTCCCTCAACACTCAGAGTATTCTCAGTGTAACGTCCCTCACCCCCCAGTGCGTAACTGTGAGTATCATTATTACTTTCAACACTTGGAGTATTCTCGGTGTAATATCTCATGCCCAGTGCATTAGTCTGAGTATTACTGATACATTCAACACTTGGAGTATTGTCTGTGTATTATTCCTACACCCAGTTTGTTACTGTCAGCATCAATGATACAGTCAACGCATGGAGTATTGTCTGAGTAATATTTATCTCCCCCAGTATGTCATTGAATGAATGAATGAATTAATTAATAATACTGTGAGTATCATTGTTACTTGGGGAACGTATGCTGTTCACTCTGTGTATTATACGACACCCCCCAGAGGATTACTTCTTGGAGTATTGTTTGTGTAGTATTCTTTACGTCAGTGAGATAGTGTGATTGATACTGGCAACTGTCAAAGCATGGAGTAATCTCCGTGTTACTGTGAGTAACATTGCTACCCTCAACACTTGGAGTATTCTCTGTGGAACGACCCTCACCCCCAGTGCGTTACTGCGAGTATCATTATTACTTTCAAAACTTGGAGTATTCTCTGTGTAATATTCTTTACCCGCAGTGTGTTACTGTGAGTATTATTGTTACTCCCATAGACAATAGACAATAGGTGCAGGAGTAGAGGCCATTCGGCCCTTCGAGCCAGCACCACCATTCAATGTGATCACGGCTGATCATCCCCAATCAGTTCCCCGCTCCTGCCTTCTCCCCATATCCCCTGACTCCGCTATCTTTAACAGCCCTATCTAGCTCTCTCTTGAATGCATCCAGAGAACCGGCCTCCACCGCCCTCTGAGGCAGAGAATCCCACAGACTCACAACTCTCTCTGGGTGAAAAAGTGTTTCCTCGTCTCCGTTCTAAACGGCCGACCCCTTATTCTTAAACTGTGTGTGTGTGTGTGTGTGTGTGTGTGTGTGTGTGTGCGTGTGTGTGTGTGTGTCTGTGGCCCCTGGTTCTGGACTCCCCCAACATCGGGAACATGTTTCCTGCCTCTAGCGTGTCCAAACCCTTAACAATCTCATATATGTTTCAATAAGATCCCCTCTCATCCATTCTAAACTCCAGAGTAATATTCTTTACCCTCAGCGTGTTACTGTGAGTATCATTGTTACTTCCATAGGCATAGAGTGATACAGTGTGGATACGGTGATGGTATCATCCATACTCATTGATACTCGGGGAACTTCATAGCAAAAGGATTTGAGTCTAGGAGCAGGGAGGTTCTACTGCAGTTGTACAGGGTCTTGGTGAGACCACACCTGGAGTATTGCGTACAGTTCTGGTCTCCTAATCTGTGGAAGGACATTCTTGCCATAGAGGGAGTACAGAGAATGTTCACCAGACTGATTCCTGGGATGTCAGGACTTTCATATGAAGAAAGACTGGATAGACTCGGCTTGTACTCGCTAGAATTTAGAAGATCGAGGGGGGGATCTTACAGAAACTTACAAAATTCTTAAGGGGTTGGACAGGCTAGATGCAGGAAGACTGTTCCCGATGTTGGGGAAGTCCAGAACAAGGGGCCACACACACACAGTTTAAGGATAAGGGGGAAATCTTTTAGGACCGAGATGAGAAAAACATTTTTTTCCCACACACACAGAGAGTGGTGAATCTGTGGAATTCTCTGCCGCAGAAGGTAGTTGAGGCCACACAGTTCATTGGCTATATTTAAGAGGGAGTTAGATGTGGCCCTTGTGGCTAAAGGGATCAGGGGGTATGGAGAGAAGGCAGGTACAGGATACTGAGTTGGATGATCAGCCATGATCATATTGAATGGCGAATGGTGCTGGCTCGAAGGACCGAATGGCCTCTACTCCTGCACCTGTTGTCTATGTTTCTATGTTTCTACACCGCCATCTATCACCTCCGCACAGCTTGGGGCACACATGGACACATAGAAACAGAAACATAGACAATAGGCGCAGGAGGAGGCCATTCGGCCCTTCGAGCCAGCACCATCCGCCATTCATTGTGATCATGGCTGATCGTCCCCAATCAATAACCCGTGCCTGCCTTCTCCCCATATCCCTTGACTCCACTAGCCCCTAGAGCTCTATCTAACTCTCTCCTAAATCCATCCAGTGACTTGGCCTCCACTGCCCTCTGTGGCAGGGAATTCCACAGACTCACAACTGTCTGGGTGGAAAAGTTTCTCCTCGTCTCAGTCCCAAATGGCCACAGATTCACACAACTCTCTGGGTGGAAAAGTTTCTCCTCATCTCAGTCCCAAACGGCCACAGATTCACACAACTCTCTGGGTGGAAAAGTTTTTTCTCACCTCAGTCTTAAATGACCTCCCCTTTATTCTAAGACTGTGTGTGTGGCCCCTGGTTCTGGGCTCGCCCAACATTGGGAACATTTTTCCTACATCTAGCTTGACCAGTCCTTTTATAATTTTATACGTTTCTATAAGATCCCACCTCCTCATCCTTCTAAACTCCAGTGAATACAAGCCTAGTCTTTTCAATCTTTCCTCATATGACAGTCCCGCCATCCCAGGGATCAATCTGGCGAACCTACGCTGGGCTCCCTCGATCCCAAGGATGTCCTTCCTCCAATTAGGGGACCAAAACTGTACACAATACTCCAGGTGTGGTCTCACCAGAGCCCTGTACAACTGCAGAAGGACCTCTTTACTCACCTCAGACTGAAATCCTCTTGTTATGAAGGCCAACAGGCCAAAACTGCCACACAATACTCCAGGTGTGGTCTCCCCAGGGCCCATACAACTGCAGAAGGACCCTCTTTACTCCTAGACTGAAATCCTCTTGTTCTGAAGGCCAACCAGACCCAACAAACTGTACACAGTTTAAGGATAAGGGGGAAATCCTTTAGGACCGAGATGAGGAAAACATTTTTTTTCACACACAGAGAGTGGTGAATCTGTGGAATTCTCTGCCACAGAAGGTAGTTGAGGCCACAGTTCATTGGTTATATTTAAGAGGGAGTTAGATGTGGCCCTTGTGGCTAAAGGGATCAGGGGGTATGGAGAGAAGGCAGGTACAGGATGATCAGCCATGATCATATTGAATGGCGAATGGTGCAGGCTCGAAGGGCCGAATGGCCTCTACTCCTGCACCTAATTTCTATGTTTCTATGTTTCTATGAAGGCCAACATTTCATTAGCTTTCTTCACTGCCTGCTGCGAAGAAAGCTAAGTCTTCACTGCCAGAGACACAGAGACACAGAGACACAGAGACACAGAGACACAGAGTCACACAGGGTCACAGAGACACAGAGACACAGGGCCACAGACACACAGGGACACAGACACACAGAGACACAGACACACAGAGACACAGGGCCACAGACACACAGACACACAGTCACAGAGACACAGAGGCACAGAGACACAAAGAGTTTATTGTCATGTGTCCCTGTATAGGACAATGAAATTCTTGCTATGCTTCAGCACAACAGAACATAGACGGCATTGACTACAAAACAGATCAGTGTGTCCATATACCATAATATAAATATATACACACATGAATAAATAAACTGATAACATGCAAATAACAGATAATGGGCTATTAATGTTCAGAGTTTTGTCCGAGCCAGGTTTAATAGCCTGATGGCTGTGGGGAAGTAGCTATTCCTGAACCTGGTCGTTGCAGTCTTCAGGCTCCTGTACCTTCTACCTGAAGGTAGCAGGGAGATGAGTGTGTGGCCAGGATGGTGTGTGTGGGTCTTTGATGATACTGCCAGCCTTTTTGAGGCAGCGACTGCGATAGATCCCCTCGATGGTGGGCAGGTCAGAGCCGATGATGGACTGGGCAGTGTTTACTACTTTTTGTGGACTCTTCCTCTCCAGGACGCTCAAGTTGCCGAACCAAGCCACCGGTCAGCATGCTCTCTACTGTGCACCTGTAGAAGTTAGAGAGAGTCCTCCTTGACAAACCGACTCTCCGTAATCTTCTCAGGAAGTAGAGGCGCTGATGAGCTTTCTTGATGATTGCATCAGTGTTCTGGGGACCAGGAGAGATCTTCAGAGATGTGCACGCCCAGGAATTTGAAGCTCTTGACCCTTTCAACCATCGACCCGTTGATATAAACAGGGTTTATACAAGGTGGGGGGGGGGGGGGGGGTTATTCCGAGTGTTACTGCGACTGGCGAGCCTTCTAATATCTTCTGGGTAACATTACTCACTCTCGTATTAGTATTACTGGCACCCCTCCTGGTATCCTCTGAGTAACATTCCTCGCCCTAAGGGAGTAACAATGAGTATTAGTATTACTGACACCATTTGGGGTATCCTCTGACTAGCATTCTGCGCCTCAGATTGTTACTGAAATTGTTACTGAGTCTGTTAATCTTTGGAATGGACCACACTCTGTATAATACTCTGCCCCCCCCCCACCCCAGATTGTTACTCCGTGTGCTACTAATACTCTGCACAATCGGTATATCTTCTGTGTAATAATTCTTACCCTAGTTCCCGGGATGGCGACTCTGTCATACGCTGAGAGAATGGAGCGGCTGTGGGCTTGTACACTCTGTGGAGTTTAGAAGGATGAGAGGGTATCTCATTGAAACATAGATGAGATTGTTAAGGGTTTGGACACGCCAGAGGCAGGAAACATGTTCCCGATGTTGGGGGGTCCAGAACCAGGGGCCACACACACAGTTTAAGAATAATGAGAGGAGTTTAGAAGGATGAGAGGCGATCTCATTGAAACGTATATGAGATTATTAAGGGTTTGGACACGCTAGAGGCAGGAAACATGTTCCCGATGTTGGGGGAGTCCAGAACCAGGGGCCACACACACACACACACAGTTTAAGAATAAGGGGTCGGCCATTTCGAACGGAGACGATGAAACACTTTTTCTCACAGTGAGAGTTGTGAGTCTGTGGAATTCTCTGCCTCAGAGGGCGGTGGAGGCCGGTTCTCTGGAGAGAATCCTTTCAAGAGAGAGCTAGATAGGGCTCTTAAATATAGCGGGGAGAGAGAGTCAGGGGATGTGGGGAGAAGGCAGGAACGGGGTACTGATTGGGGATGATCAGCCGTGATCACATTGAATGGCGGTGCTGGCTCGAAGGGCCGAATGGCCTCTACTCCTGCACCTGTTGTCTATTGTCCAGTGTGTTAATGCGAGTAGTACTAATACTGTGACCTCTCAGAGTATTCTCTGTGTAATATCCCTCATCCCCAATGTCTTGGTGTGAGTATTACTAATACTCTCAACCTCTCTGTTACATCCCCCTGTCCAGTGTGTTACTTTATTGCGAGTACTCTCCCCCTTCCCCGGGGGTGTTACTGCGAGCATCTTTATTACTCCAAAGCCTTGGGATACCCTCTGCGTAATATTCATCACCCTGGCAATGTTACTCTGAGTGTTACTGAGACTGGCAAGCCTTCCAATATCCTCCGAGTGACATTACTCACTCCAGGGTGTTACTGCGTGCTATTGATACTGTAAGTACTTGGAATATCCTGTTGGCTACACCCCTCACACACCAGTGTGTTACTGTGAGTATCATTATTACTGGTAGTACTTGAAAAATACTGTGTGTAAAGTCCTTCACCCCAACAGTGTTACTATTGAGTATCATTGTTACTGCAAACACTTACATTACTCTTTGTGTAATAATCCTCATCTCCAGTGTGTTTGTGCGAGTATTACTAATACTACGAAGCCTCTGAGTATTCTCTGTGTAGTATCTCTCACCCCCAGTGTGTTACTGCGAGTATTACTAATACCGCGAAGCCTCTGAGTATTCTCTGTGTAGTATCTCTCACCCCCAGTGTGTTACTGCGAGTATTACTAATACTGCGAAGCCTCGGAGTATTCTCCGTGTAGTATCTCTCACCCCCGGTGTGTTAGTGCGAGTATTACTAATACTATGAACCCGCGAAGTATTCACTGTTACACCACCCCAGCCCAATTTGTTACTCTGAATGTTATTTCACTGCGGAGTACTCTCCGAGCAGCGCTCCCTTTTCCCCAGAGTGTTACTGCGAGCATAATTATTACTCCCAACAACTGGAATACCCTCTGCATTTTATCCCTCACCCTGGGGGTGTTACTCCGAGTGTTACTGAGACTGGCAAGCCTTCTAATATCATCAGTGTAACATTGCTTCATGCTAAGGATATAGAGGTGAGTATTAGTATCACTGACACCCCTTGTGGTATCGTCAGAGTAACAGTCCTCACTCAGAGTGTAACAGTGAGTATTATTGTTACTGACACCCTTTGGGGTTATCCGATGAGTAACATTCTTTATTCAGGTTGTTACTATGATTGTTACTGAGTCTGTTAATCCTTGGAATAGAACACCATCTGTGTAAAGCCCCTCACCCCCAGTATGTTACTGCGAGTATCATTGTTACTCCGACACTAGTAACATCCTCTGTGTAATATCCCTAATGCCCAGTGTGTTACTCTGAGTATTACTGACACAATCAACATTTGTATTGTCTGAGTATTATTCCTAATCCCAGATTGTTACTGACAGCATCAATGGTACAGTCAACACATGGAGTATTGACAGGGTAATATTTATCTCCCCTTGTGTTTCAATGAATGAATGAATGAATGAATGAATGAATGAATGAATGAATGAATGAATGAATGAATGAATGAATGAATGAATGAATGAATGAATGAATGATACTGTGAGTATTATTGTTACTTGGGGAACATTTGCTGTTTTCTCTGTTTAATATCCAACCTCCCCCCCCCCCCGAGTATTAATTAATATAATTGTTACTTGCAATATTTGGAGTCAACCCTTGGAGTATTGGCTGTGTAATATTCCTTACGCCCAGAGTAATACTGTGAGTAACATTGTTACTGGAAACACTTGCAATATTCTCTGTGCAAAATCTCTCTCACCTCCAGTGTGTTACTGTGAGTATTATTGTTACTGGCAACACTTGAAGTATTGTCTCTGTAATCTTCCTTACACTAGTGTGCTAGTGGCATTGTTACTAACACTGTCAAACCATTGGAGTAATATTTGTGCAACATTGGTCACCCCAAGCGTGTTAATGCCAGTGTTACTAATACTCCAGATACTTGGAATAGCCTGTTTGTTACACACCCACAGTGTATTATTACGTGTATAATTGTTACTCCACCACTTGGAGTATTCTCTGAGTAATGTCCCTCTCCCCATTGTGTTACCATTGAGTATCATTGTCACTGGCTACACTTGTAGTATTATCTGTTCATTATCCCTCATGCCCTGTGCGTTGATGTGAGTATTACTGATGCATCCAACACTTGGAATAATGTCTGAGTAATATTCCTATACACAGTTTGTTACTATCAGCATCAATGATACAGTCAACGCATGGAGTATTGTCTGGGTCATGTTCTTCTATCCCTGTGTGCCATGGGACGAATGAGTGAATAATACTGTGAGTATCATTGTTACTTGAGGAACATATGCTGTTTACTCGGTTACTTGGAACATTTGGAGTATTTTCTGCGTAATATCCAACACCCCCAGAGTATTATCGAGTATTGTTGCTTCTGGCAACTCTTTGAGTATCCTCTGTGTAATATTCCTTACCTCCAATGTTTTACTGTGATTATCATTGTTACTCCCAACAGTTGGAGTATCTTCTGTGTAATGTCCCTCACCCCAATGTGTTACTGTGAGTATCATTATTACTGACAACCCTTGAAGTATTACCTCTGTAATATACCTTCGTGTGATTGGTACTAACACGGTCAAACCATTAGAGTAATATCTGTGTAACATTGCTCACCCCAGGGCATTAGCTTAAGAGTTATTAATACTGAAGGTACTTCAAATATCCTGTTTGTTAATCCCTCCCCCCGTGTGTGTTAATGTGGGTATCATTGTTACTCTGAACACTTGGAGTATTCTCTGTGTAACATCCCTCACCCCCAGCGTGTTCCTGCGAGTATCATTGTTACTCCAACACTTGGAGTATTCTCGGTGTAATATCCTATACCCAGCGTGTTAATCTGAATATTACTGATACATACAACACTCTGTGTTTTATTCCTCCTCCCAGTTTGTTACTGTCAGCATGAATGATACAGGCAACACATGGAGCATTGTCTGGGTAATGTTTATCTCCCCTGTGTGTCAATGAATGAATGCGTGAATGAATAATACTGCGAGTATCATTGTTACTTGAGGAACATTTGCTGTTTACTCTGTGTAATATCCCCCCTCCCCCGCAGAGTATTACTTAGTTGTATTACAGAGTATTAATTACTTAATTAATTACTTATTACATTGTTGCTTGGAGTCAACCTTTGGAGTATTGTCTGTGTAATATCCCTTACCCCCAGAGTAATACTGTGAGTATCATTGTTACTGGAAACATTTGGAGTATTCTTCGTGCAACATCTCTCTCACCTCCAATGTGTTACTGTGAGTATTATTGTTCCTGGCAATGGTTGGAGTATTCTCTGCCTTATATCTGTGTTACTGAAAGTACGAATGAATGATACTGTGAGTATCATTGTTACTTGGAAGATTTGGAGTATTTTCTGCGTAATATCCACGAGTGTGGTACTGAGTATCTTTGATACTGGCAACTCTTTGAGTATTCTCTGTGTAATATTCCTTACCCGCAGTTTGTTACTGTGAGTATCATTCTTACTCTCAATACCTGGAGTATTCTCTGTGTAAAGTCCCTCACCGCTACTCTGTTACTATTGAGTAACATTGTTGCTGGCAACACCTGAAGTATTGTCTCTGTAATATTCCTTACCCTAGTGTGTTAGTGTGAATGTTAGTAACAATGTCAAACTATTGGAGTAATACCTGGGTAACATCGCTCAGCCCAGGGTGTTAATGCAAGTGCTATTAATACTGTAGGTACTTGGAATAGCCTGTTTGTTCCATTCCTCCCCTTACTTGTGTTTATATGAGTATCATTATTACTCCAACACTTAGAGTATTCACTGAGTAATGTCCCTCACCCCCACAGTGTGTCACTGTCAGTATTACTCACACAGTCAATCCTGAGAGTATTGTAGGCATGACAGCCCTTACCCCAGAGTGATAGTTTGTTTGTTACTAAGACTGTAAAACAATTGGAGTAATCACTGTGTAACAACCCTCCCTCCAGTGTGTTACTGCGTGTATTACTGAGACACATGGAGTATTGTCTGGGTAATATTCAATGATACAGTCAACACTTGGAGTATTGTCTGGGTAATACTCCTTACCGCCAGTGTGATACTATGATTGTTGCAGTTACTCTGAATACTTACAATTTAAAACTGTTACTGCAACATTCTCTGAGTAATACTCCCCCACACCCCGTGAATGAATGAATGAATGAATGAATGAATGAATGAATGAATGAATGAATGAATGATACTGCGAGTATCAATGTTGCTGGTAACCCCTGGAGTATTAATGTGAATGCTGCCGTTACTGCAAATACTCGCTACTTACCTCTTGGAGTATTGGCTGTGTAGTATTCTTTTCCCCAGTGAGATAGTGTGAATGATACTGGCAACTGTCAAAGCATGGAGTAATCTCCGTGTTACTGTGAGTAACATTGTTTCCCTCAACACTCAGAGTATTCTCTGTGTAACGTCCCTCACCCCCCAGTGCGTAACTGTGAGTATCATTATTACTTTCAACACTTGGAGTATTCTCGGTGTAATATCTCATGCCCAGTGCATTAGTCTGAGTATTACTGATACATTCAACACTTGGAGTATTGTTTGTGTTTTATTCCTACACCCAGTTTGTTACTGTCAGCATCAATTATACAGTCAACGCATCGAGTATTGTCTGAGTAATATTTATCTCCCCCAGTATGTCATGGAATGAATGAATGAATTAATTAATAATACTGTGAGTATCATTGTTACTTGGGGAACGTATGCTGTTCACTCTGTGTAATATCCGACACCCCCCAGAGTATTACTTCTTGGAGTATTGTCTGTGTAGTATTCTTTACGTCAGTGAGACAGTGTGATTGATACTGGCAACTATCTAAGCATGGAGTAATCTCCGTGTTACTGCGAGTAACATTGCTACCCTCAACACTTGGAGTATTCTCTGTGGAACGACCCTCACCCCCAGTGCGTTACTGCGAGTATCATTATTACTTTCAACACTTGGAGTATTCTCTGTGTAATATTCTTTACCCGCAGTGTGTTACTGTGAGTATTATTGTTACTCCCATAGACAATCTACAACAGGTGCAGGAGTAGAGGCCATTCGGCCCTTCGAGCCAGCACCACCATTCAATGTGATCACGGCTGATCATCCCCAATCAGTTCCCCGTTCCTGCCTTCTCCCCATATCCCCTGACTCCACTATCTTTAAGAGCCCTATCCAGCTCTCTCTTGAAAGCATCCAGAGAACCGGCCTCCACCGCCCTCTGAGGCAGAGAATTCCACAGACTCACAACTCTCTGGGTGAAAAAGTGTTTCCTCGTCTCCGTTCTAAACGGCCGACCCCTTATTCTTAAACTGTGTGTGTGTGTGGCCCCTGGTTCTGGACTCCCCCAACATCGGGAACATGTTTCCTGCCTCTAGCGTGTCCAAACCCTTAACAATCTCATATATGTTTCAATAAGATTCCCTCTCATCCTTCTAAACTCCAGAGTAATATTCTTTACCCTTAGTGTGTTACTGTGAGTATCATTGTTACTTCCATAGGCATAGAGTGATACAGCGTGGATACGGTGATGGTATCATCCATACTCATTGATACTCGGGGAACTTCATAGCAAAAGGATTTGAGTCTAGGAGCAGGGAGGTTCTACTGCAGTTGTACAGGGTCTTGGTGAGACCACACCTGGGGTATTGCGTACAGTTTTGGTCTCCTAATCTGAGGAAGGACATTCTTGCCATAGAGGGAGTACAGAGAAGGTTCACAAGACTTATTCCTGGGATGTCAGGACTCTCATGTGAAGAAAGACTGGATAGACTCGGCTTGTACTCGCTAGAATTTAGAAGATCGAGGGGGGGATCTTACAGAAACTTACAAAATTCTCAAGGGGTTGTGGACAGGCTAGATGCAGGAAGATTGTTCCCGATGTTGGGGAAGTCCAGAACAAGGGGCCACACACACAGTTTAAGGATAAGGGGGAAGTCTTTTAGGACCGAGATGAGAAAAACATTTTTTTCCCCCACACAGAGAGTGGTGAATCTGTGGAATTCTCTGCCACAGAAGGTAGTTGAGGCCACACAGTTCATTGGCTATATTTAAGAGGGAGTTAGATGTGGCCCTTGTGGCTAAAGGGATCAGGGGGTATGGAGAGAAGGCAGGTATAGGATACTGAGTTGGATGATCAGCCATGATCATATTGAATGGCGAATGGTGCTGGCTCGAAGGGCCGAATGGCCTCTACTCCTGCACCTATTGTCTATGTTTCTATGTTTCTACACCGCCATCTATCACCTCCGCACAGCTTGGGGCACACATGGACACATAGAAACAGAAACATAGACAATAGGCGCAGGAGGAGGCCATTCGGCCCCTTCGAGCCAGCACCATCCGCCATTCATTGTGATCATGGCTGATCGTCCCCAATCAATAACCCGTGCCTGCCTTCTCCCCATATCCCTTGACTCCACTAGCCCCTAGAGCTCTATCTAACTCTCTCTTAAATCCATCCAGTGACTTGGCCTCCACTGCCCTCTGTGGCAGGGAATTCCACAGATTCACACAACTCTCTGGGTGGAAAAGTTTCTCCTCGTCTCAGTCCCAAATGGCCACAGATTCACAACTCTCTGGGTGGGAAAAGTTTCTCCTCGTCTCAGTCCCAAATGGCCACAGATTCACACAACTCTCTGGGTGGAAAAGTTTCTCCTCGTCTCAGTCCCAAATGGCCACAGATTCACACAACTCTCTGGGTGGAAAGGTTTTTTCTCACCTCAGTCTTAAATGACCTCCCCTTTATTCTAAGACTGTGTGTGGCCCCTGGTTCTGGACTCGCCCAACATTGGGAACATTTTTCCTACATCTAGCTTGTCCAGTCCTTTTATAATTTTATACGTTTCTATAAGACCCACCCCCTCATCCTTCTAAACTCCAGTGAATACAAGCCTAGTCTTTTCAATCTTTCCTCATATGACAGTCCCGCCATCCCAGGGTTCGACCTGGTGAACCTACGCTGGGCTCCCTCGATCACAAGGATGTCCTTACTCCAATTAGGAGACCAAAACTGTACACAATACTCCAGGTGTGGTCTCACCAGGGCCCTGTACAACTGCAGAAGAACCTCTTTACTCCTAGACTCAACTCCTCTTGTTATGAAGGCCAACATTCCTTTAGCTTTCTTCACTGCCTGCTGCGAAGAAAGCTAAGTCTTCACTGCCAGAGTCACAGAGACACAGAAACACAGAGACACAGAGACACTGAGACACAGAGACACAGAATATGTGAGTCAGAGTATAGAGGAGAGATCGAGCAACTGTCCATATGGTGCCAGCACAATAACCTGGCCCTCAACACCAGCAAAACCAAGGAACTGATTGTGGACTTTGGAAAGAGTAGGAGGGGGACCCACAGCCCCGTTTATATCAACGGGTCGATGGTGGAAAGGGTCAAGAGCTTCAAATTCCTGGGCGTGCACATCTCTGAAGATCTCTCCTGGTCCCCAGAACACTGATGCAATCATCAAGAAAGCTCATCAGCGCCTCTACT
>NW_022630981.1:0-37494 GCF_010909765.2 Amblyraja radiata
TGACAGAAATAATTTTGAATGTTCGGAAGAGCCAGTGATGTGTCCTGTATTTAGTGTAGTTGGAAACCAGTCTTCTCCATCAGATAGCAGTATAGCAGGTCAAGCTATAATTGCCCTTTATTTCCTCAGCACAGCCTATGGTAAGGTAAAGATCTTGTCTGCCACACCACATACGAGGCCATTCGTGTGAAATATCCCAATTGGTGCAGACTTATTGACCGAGTGATTGAACTATGGATTCATTGCCGACTCTGTGGACTTGGACGGAGGTCATCTAAATGTCCCTTTGTGGATTCTTAAAGAGAGGGAAGTTTCAGTTCTATCAGCTTGGTTTAATTGAACTGAATTCAAAGCTGTGAGATAAAAGGCCGAAAAATCAGACATAATCCAAATGAAACATCTTATTGTGTTACAGAACAGCGAATCTTAGAACATAATAGGTGAATATTAAGGGAACAGTGGCAACATATTAATAGCATGAGCTAATGAATCTGACTATTTACATTTGACAAATTAATCTTGCATTATAACTATTGGTAAAGAAGAGTTTATAAACACTGGACCATAGATCTACGTCTAGTTGATAATGAGGTCAAATAATTTGGATGAGATAGTGCTTGAAGGACGAGAAACGAAGCCAAGAAGTGGCAAGCCAAGATACCGAGTACATCACCCCGAAATGCCAAGATACCGAAAGTACATTACGCTCTGAAAAACCAGATAACACCAAAAATATTCGCGCCGGAAATCAAGATTACCGAAAAGTACATTCACGCCGAAATCCCAGATGCCGAAATTACAGTACATCGCGCCAAAAGGAACGAACCCAAACGGACAAACCACGCCACAAAGGACAAGACGCAGAACGGACATGACGTTGAAAGCCGCCGTAACGGACATGACGTCTCCTGGGGAAGGATTGTCCTGGACCTTGTCAGCGATTAGGTCCAGACGTCCCGCGTCCATCACATCACTGGCCGGGGGAGAACGTGGAGGTTGGTGCGGGGGTGTGAGCTGAGCTTCAAGCTGCTGCGATTGCCACAGAGACAGCGATGTACATCACTGGCCAGGGGAGACGGGAGGGCGGGAAGCTTGAGCCTGCATTTGTAAAATGGTGGCAGTGACTCCAAGCTGCTGCGATTGCCACAGAGGCTTTTCGACGTCCTGTTCGTTCCCGTCAGATTTTAAGCCGAAAAACAATCTGACGCCTAACGTACATGAAGCCGAAATGATAAATAGGTAGGAAACACTTTAAAAAATCTGTATTGGCTGCAGGAATAGTTGTACCTTGTTACATTTTGAAATAGTTCAATTGCTGTACCTTGGACGTCTCCGGGAACGGGATTAGTCCAACACCTTTTCAGTCATTGACAAAGGTCAGCGATTGATCCAGACCTCCGCGGCATCCATTACATCACGGCCTCTGTGGCAATCGCAGCAGCTTGGAGTCACTGCCACCATTTTACAAACGCAAGCTCAAGCTCCCCCCCACCCTCCCGTCTCCCCCCGGCCAGTGATGTGATGGACGCAGGACGTCTGGACCAATCGCTGACAAGGTCTAGGACAATCCCGTCCCCGGAGACGTCATGTCCGTTCAGCTACTTTTCGACGTCATGTCCGTTCGGCGTCTTGTCTTTGCGGCGTGGTGTTCGTTCAGGTTCATATCCTTTCATCGTGATGTACTTTTGGCATTTTGGCTTTTCGGTGTGATGTACTTTCGGTATCTTGGCGTCCATTTCTTGGCTTCGCCTTCTCGTCCTTCGACGTCCCGTCCGCACACGGACCTTACTGAGGTGTACAAGATCATGAACACTCATAAAGTGAGCACTTATTCCAAGGGTAGAGAAATATAAACTGGAGGATTTAGGCTTATGGTGAGAGGAGAGAGATTAAGAGGGACGACGGGCAATTTTTTCACTCAGAGAGTAGTTGTATCTGGAATGAGCCATTGAAGCTGAATCAATTTACGATATTTAAATACATTGGATGGATATATCGATGAGCAGGGTTTAGAGGGCAATGGGCCAAATGCAGGCAAATTAATGTAGCCCAGAATGACAATTTGATCGGCATGGACAAGGTGGGTTGAAGGGTCTGGTTCCATGCTGTGTGGCTCAATGATTTTATGCCAAAAAAACCCAAACCAGGGCTCAGTCCTCATGCAGTTAAACTGTTTACACCATCCCATGCCTAGATATTCTGACAGTTGAAACCTATTCTCCAGAGGTCAAAATTCCACTCTACCACAACTAATCTGCTATCTGAAAGTACCATCCCCACAGACTCTGAAGGCTGATAGTCTTCCACCGGTCTCTGATCATTCAATGGCCAAATGCATGGTCCCCTGCCATTCCCAGTTCCAAAATAATGGATGCACCTTTGGCACCTAGGCTCCAATGAAATGGACCTATGACAAAAACATGCCGTTAACAGTGCAATACAATTTGTAGGCCTGATTCAGTGTCCATTTTCTGCTGTCAACCAAAACTGGTTTAAATTTATAAGCTAATCCTTTATATCAGTTAGTTAATTGCATTTAATACTGCAGCCACTTTGATGGAACCATCCAAAGTCTTCAAAGTCCCAGAAAAAAATTACTACACAGAGTATTGTATTAAAAGCCACTATTATTTTGTGCCTCTTATCCAATAGGAAGTTTTGGCGACAGCAGATTCACTAGGTTCTAGAATTTTAAAACAGCTTCAATGGCTCATGAAATGAAGGTTGGCTGAAGGTCTGTAACTAAAACTGGTTGGAGGTGATTGCACCATTCTCTCAATAACAGGTGTCTTTTGAAGTCCATAAGAGATGGTTGGTGTAAACCAATTTATAATGTGCCAATATCCATTATTTAATGATAATCTGAGTCGTTTGAATAATTGGGTTGATAAAAGGTCTGAATGTAAGAAATGCATGAAAAAAATTTTAGTCAGGGTATAAAGGAGAATGAACGATCTATAATTTTCATGTGTCCTTTATCAGAACACTTCCTGAACTCAAAATATGAGTTTATTTTCTTTTTCTGGATGTGCATTTACTACATTTCCAATTTTCTGTTTTATCATGAGAATGTACAATGACTGTAGAAATACAACAGCACAACAAGGCATGTGATTCAGACAGCAGAATATTTGATGGACATTGAAGGAAAAGAGAACATGAATTAATCTATCATGCATGCTCTGATTTCAACTTTTCATTTCGTTATGACAGAATGTCCCTAGCTACCACTATGTTTGTCACAGTAACAGGCACTCTGGGATAATTATATGTGTTTCTCTTGGTTTGTGGTTCTTCAGAGCCAGGGCATATTTTTCTTACTTCCTGTTGCTTCTGATCAATAGAGTTGAAGCTATAATGTTGTGTGTAAAATGATATTCCTGCAACATTCGCCAGCAAAAGGTACCTTCTGAGAATGAGAGAATTACAACTGAATTGCTTTTGATAAAAGATTTATAAAGTGTTTTAGCACATACTGGAAAATATTAATACAGAACTAATAAGAGAAATGAGATTGTGCTGTCAAGTGATCAAATAAAGTCATATCACCATGATTTTAATCAAAATATTCATAACCTACCATTATTGTCACATTGCTGTAATGGAAAAGGAAATTGTTAGATCAAAAGTGTTCAAAACTTTCATTTCACTTGTAACAAAAAGCTTTGGTGAAATCTTTTACTGTTCAATTTGAGACGAAAATAGAAACTATTAGTCTGTGAGCAGTAAACGTGTCTTCCCTCGGATGCACACTGTTTTAGAACAAATGAACAAACACGCTAATACAATAAAAAATATATACTTACTGTCAATTTACTAACATGTAGTGTAGTGTAACAAGATTTAAATCTGCTGCTTACACCTTGCCAGGGCGCACAAATTAGTTAAAATTTGTGATTAAACCCAATGAACTATTTGCTTTTAAGTTTGTAAATGAAGAATAATTGATGATGTTTTAAAGTAATGAAACATCACTACTTGTTATGAAATGTTGACGAACAGTCCATATTTATATATACAATTTTCATGAATAACGTATATTTCAATCTAAAATAGTTTATTTTCAGACAACAAACGTGTTCCTGAAAGATATGTAGTCTTATTTTTACTGATAATATAGGGCAGTAGAGAGTGATGCAAATAAAGCACACATACTGGTATATTTGCTTCGGTAATGAAATATTTTCATCTTTAAAATAAAACTACCTATTTTCTTAAACTTTCTATTTTAAGATGGACTACATTTTTTAGTTGTCGTGTCTTTTAAAAGCATCATTCATGATATTGATCAAGTAAAAAGATACTGTATCTTCATTTTGTAGACTTGGATGGTATCATCCCTTATGCAAAATCTGGTACGAGGATTTTTGTTCTGCATTCAACATCATTGTGCCAGAGCTACTACACTCCAAACTTTCCGAGTTGACCGTGCCTGAACCCTTCTGTCGATGGATCACCAGCTTCCTGACAGACAGGTAGCAGCATGTGAGGCTGGGAAAGCACCTCGGATCCGCAGACCCTCAGCATTGGAGCACTGCAAGGCTGCGTACTCTCCCCTCTCCTCTACTCTCTCTACACCAATGACTGCACCTCCACTGACTCCTCTGTCAAGCTTCTCAAGTTTGCGGACGACACAACCCTAATTGGACTGATCCGGGATGGGGAGGAATCTGCCTACAGACAGGAAGTGACACAGCTGGCGTCCTGGTGCCATCGCAACAACCTGGAGCACAATGCTCTTAAGACAGTGGAATTGATTGTAGAGTTTAGGAGAGCACCCCCTCCCCTCACTCCACTCACCATCAACAACACCACAGTCACATCTACGGAGTCTTTTAAGTTCCTGGGAACCATCATCTCCAAGGACCTTAAATGGGGGGCTACCATCGACTCCACAGTCAAAAAGGCACAACAAAGGATGTACTTCCTGCGGCAGCTGAGGAAGCACAATCTGCCACAGGCAATGATGGTTCAATTCTATACAGCCATCGTAGAGTCCGTCCTCACCTTCTCCATCGTGGTCTGGTTTGGCTCAGCCACCAAGCACGACATCCGGAGGCTGCTGCGAATCGTCCGATCAGCTGAGAAGGTTATTGGCTGCAACCTTCCCTCCATTGACGAACTGTACACTGCAAGGGCTAGGAAGCGAGCGGGTAAGATCATCTCTGACCCCTCTCACCCTGACCACAAACTCTTTGAATCCCTTCCCTCTGGAAGGCGACTCCGGATTGTCAAAGCTGCCACAGCCAGATATAAAAACAGCTTTTTTCCACGAGTAGTAACTCTACTCAATAACCAAAAATCTGTAGCCTCCTTTTACTCTGGTATTCACATGTTTAATCGATAATGTTTTATTATTAATGTTTAATATTTTATGTCTCATTCTTAACTGTCACTGTATGTCATGTTGTCATCTGCGGGCGCTGCACCAAGGCAAATTCCTTGTACGTGAATATACTTGGCCAATAAACGTATTAATTAATTAATTAATTAATTAATTAATTGATTGATTCATATGTTGTGTAATTATATGGTGTGGTGTCTGTCACTTCTGTTGTAAGAGTAACCCATAGTATTACTGCTGGTACTCTCCATCAGTAGGCCAGGGATGCAATGTCTTCCAACTCGTATGTTGGCCTGTTTTGGGCCAGAATTACATTGTTGTATAAATTCATCAATAATCTCAGCTTGGTTCCAGGTGTTTCTAACTCATACATGCACCACTTGCCCTTTCACCAATTCAGGTCATGATTTTGCATGGCCATTGTAATGTTGGCTTCCCTTTACTTTTGCATCAATCAGTTGATTTAATTCTTCTTGAACATGTCAGCAATGGCAAAGTTGTCTTGTTTCATCCTCCATTCGGAAACTCAACTGGTGCTTTCATATCAGTCAATGTGTAGCCCAGAATGACTGATAGGGAATACTCGTGGCTCTTCCTTTGTTTCTCTGCATTTGATAAGGGTCACATTAACAGTTTGGATGTATTGACTGTTTTGGACTTGCCTGTGAAACAGTGTTCTCTTGGATAGTCAGCGCAGTGGCACAGCTTATAAAACTGCTTCCTCAGAGCTCCAGTGATCCAGGTTCGATCCTGACCTCTGGTGCTGTCTGTGTGGAGTTTGTATACTATGTATTTTAACTCCAGATGCTCCAGTTGGTTGGTAGGTTGACCTCCTATTATGTGAGTGTTGGAATCTCAAGGGGTCGATAAAAATGTGGGAGAATAAAATGGAATTACTCGAGATTTATCGTAAATACGTGCTTGTGGTTGACACGGACTCATTGGCAGAAGGGCCTGTCTCAATGCCGTTTTGAATAGCTGTGGATATTCTGTAAAGATGATTTGAACTAACAATATGCTGTTACATTCCTTCAATTATCGTGCAAATTGATGATGGAACACAAAATTGGAGGCAGGGACTTCTGTCCCTGCCTCCAGTTTTGTGTTTCATTATCAATTTGCACAATAATTGAAGAAATATAACAGCATATTGTTAGTTCAAATCATCTTTACAGAGTGTGAAAAACACATCAACTTCCTGTTTTGATGATATTCTTTGGAAAGAACTCTAGAAAAAAACAGGAAATTTTACAACTTTCATTCACCTCAGACACACCTCAAAAATATATATTTTTAAAACATCTCTAACATTCAGACCTTTTTTCTGTTGCATATGTGTGGTTTTACAATACTGGGTACAAAAAGTGTGACATCATACATAAAACTGAAGTTCACAGATAAATTATTTCAACATGATTCAGATTAATCAAAAACCCGCACAGCAGCAGTACATGACAGGGAGAGATAGTTCATGAAGTTTGAGAAAATTTCATTAATCAACAAAATTCCTTGTTTAACATGCGTTCCCATGCGGTTTTTTACACTTTATGGTTGGTGTCCACCATTACAACCGTTACATGAAATTTAGAAAAAAAAATTCTAAAGCATGATAGCTGATTTCTTCACTTTCGCTGTTCTTCAACGTATAAATGTACTTTTTTGCTATAAACATGGAGTAATGAGCAATATTCATTATCTACTGAAATGTGCGTTACGCGCGTTACACAGTGTCCAAGGGTGGACACCAAAATTAAAGTAGTTCCTGTTTCTCCCAGTACAACTGAACCAGACACCCACCGCATCCCCCTGAGTCCTATCCAAGAAGACATGGAAGAACCTCCCATTATGACAGAGGTTCAAGATGCCATCAAGAGCCTAAAGAACAACAAGGCCATCGGTCCAGATGGGATCCCAGCTGAGATTTTTGTGTGTAAGTGATTATTTTAGTTTGTGTCCAAGATGGCTGTTGGAAGGGAGAGTGTACGCTGGCGCGGTTTAGCTGCCGCTGCTCTCTCTTCACATTGTGTTTTTGATTTTTTTGTCTTTGGATCGAATTCTGTCTTTAATTTGTGTATTGGTGATGTCTTTATTATTTATTTTACTCTGATTATATGTTTTTTACTCTTGTTAAATTCTGTAAGGTGTCCTTGAGACTTTTGAAAGGCGCCCACAAATAAAATTTATTATTATTATTATTATTAAAGGAAGGTGGACCGGAGTTCCTGTACCACATCCACGCCCGGCTCCTTAAGGTCTGGGAAAAATAAGAACTTCCCTCAGAACTCAGAGATGCTCTAATAGTGACCATTTTTAAGAAGGGGGACAAGGTTGAATGTGGAAATTACAGGGGTATCTCGCTCCTGTCAACAACAGGCAAAATCCTTGCTTGTGTCCTCGCAAACCGACTTCTACTACTGTGTGTGGAGGTACTCCCAGAATCACAGTGTGGCTTCCGCTCATCCAGAGGTACAGCAAACATGATATTCACTGCATGCCAACTTCAGGAAACATGCCATGAACAAAGGCAGCCTTTGTACATGGCCTTCATAGACCTGACAAAGGCTTATGACCCAGTAGTCCGCCAGGCTCTTTGGAGCATACTATCAAGGTACGGTTGCCACAACAAGTACATCAGAATATTGAGGCTTCGACATGATGGCATGTCGGTCACAGTGCTCAGCAACTGCGGCTCTGAGTCCGAGCTCTTCACTGTGGAAACGGGGGTCAAACGGGGATGCATCATCGCATCCACCCTGTTTGTCGTCTTCATTGCTGCCATACTTCACCTCATTGGTGAAGAGCTGCCACAGGGGATCCCAATCCTCTACAGAACTGACGGTGGGCTCTTCAACCTTAATAGGTTGAAGGCCAAGAGCAAAGTCAATAACGCCGCCATCATGGAGCTTCAGTATGCGGACAACTGCGCCATTGCAACACACTTTGCAGAAGACCTCCAGGGCATCCTGAATGCCTTTACCAAGGCTTACAGGGCCGCGGCCCTAGCCTTAAATATCAAGAAGACCCAGGTCCTACATCAACCTCCACCCAACCAGCCATCTACCCAGCCCACTATAAAAGTGGACGACACCACTCTTGAAATCGTTGACCACTTCCCCTACCTTGGCAGCATTCTTTCCTCAAAAGCTGACATCGACTCTGAGGTCAACCATCGCCTGAGTTGTGCCAGCGGAACCTACGCCAGACTCAGGAAAAAAGTGTTTGAAGACCGAGACCTGAAGGCCCAAACAAAACTGCTGGTCTACAGAGCCGTTGTCCTCTCCACCCTGTTGTATGGAGCCTAGTCATGGACCACCTACAACAAGCATCTGAGAGCCCTGGAACAATACCATCAAAGATCCTTACGAAAGATTCTGAGGATCAGCTGGGAGGACAAACGCAGCAACATCAGCGTTTTGGAGGAAGCCAACATGACTAGCATCACCACCACAATAATGCAGCACCAACTTCGATGGACGAGCCATGTCATCTGCATGTCCAACACACGTCTCCCTAAACAAATCCTGTACTCTCAATTGAAGGAAGGTTGGCAAGCCACCGGCGGGCCAAAGAAACGCTTTGACACCATCAAGGACAGTCTGAAGAAGTTCCACATTAATTTGAGCAACTGGGAGCACATTGCACTGAACAGGCGCTCCTGGAGGAAATCCGTGCAGGAAGGAGCTGCACGTCACGAAACGGAACTTTGTCGCTGAGAGAGAGAGAAGGGGGCTCGACAACTACCAACCACCGCCAGTCTCCACTACCCACGTTGCACCAAGGTGTGTGGATCATGGATCAGCCTCCACAGACACCTTCAGACCCACAAGTAGATGACCCTATGGAGAGGAGAGGACAGTCATACTTGTTTCGAGTGAATGCCGATGATGATGACGATGATTACTTTTTTTGTAATTTCTTTCTCATGTTTTGATTAAACTTTACGGAAGTAATTGTCCATACATAATAAGAGACTGCGGGTACATAATTTGATGGAAATATAGCTACTGCAAAATGCTGGTGTTACGCGTGTGCTGGTGGACACCAAAAATATTCACTAATTTTGGCATGCAGCAGCTTTTACAGAATCTTGATATTAAGGTTACTTTCTTCTCATAATTTCATTATCTATTGAGTTCTTCAAACTGGAAAATTTTCAATCTTCTTGGGAAGTTCTTTGGTCTTAATTTACCATTGTGATGTAACGGTGGTTACTCTAAAATAGGGTGGACACCAAGAGTAAATATGGCCATTCAGAGCACTTAATGCCAAAATCATCATGTTTTGCTTATTACTATGAAACATACATCTCTGCAAAGCAAGAAACTTGAAGATGTTTTGAATTATAATGAAATTAATGCAGAAATTGCCTCTTTATGTCATTGTGTCAAAGCATGTCACATTTTTGATGTCCTAAAAATTGATATTTTTGAGATATAATCTGGTTGAATCAGGGAATTAATTTAATTCCTAACTTGATTTTATCTCTACTATCTCTTGCACATTTGAGTAACAATCCCTGAAAAAATTAACACCATACTACTTGAAACAGTGGAGATATGACATTTTTAATGTTCTGTGCTGAAATCTCTCCAGTATTATAAAAATACACATATTATAAATTAGTTCGCAAAGACTATCTCTTAGAATAATTAGTTCAAATCTTTTATCCTGATAAAATGGGAATTTCATTGTTGACAACAATGAGATGCCATTCTAGTTAAGCCATTCTATGTGCAGATAAATCCACTCCCGTGGTATGTCTTGGCAGTTGTTATCTCTGTAGCCATCATATCCTGTTTTGTGTTGTGTTTTTGTGTTTCTGGCATACACACGCTGATAGCATTCTCTCTCTGTACGTCAATCCAGAGTATACAGTGCATTCAGAAAGTATTCAGACACCTTCACGTTTTCCACATTTTGTTACGTTACAGCCTTATTTTAAAATGGATTAAATTCTTATTTTATGATCATCAATCTGCACAAAATACCTCATAATGAAGAAGCGAAAACAGGTGTTAAGAAATATTTGTAAAGTACCGTATTTCCCGGCAGAGAAGACGCTATTTTTTACCCAAAAATAAGGAACGAAAATGTACCTGTGTCTTGGAGGCCGAAGGTTAGATTGTTAGCCAAGAAAGATGGACTTGGCTATCCCTCAGTACAGCGGCTGTAAAAGGACAGCACCACTGAGGGGGAAGAGTCCTTCCACAGCATGTGGGGATTCTGTCTCGGGTCAGTACGACAAAGTAGCTAACTTGGCTGGGCCGCAAGGGGTAAAGTTGCGGAGAGGGCAGGAGCGTTGAGAGGGAGGGGGTCGGGATCATGCCAGCAACTCACTCAGTAGCTCGGGTGGCTGCGAGCGGCCGCCAGGATCGTGTGGAGACATAGATCTGGGGAAGGGTATAAAACCATTTCTGTAGCATTACAGGTCCCGAAGAGCACAGTGGCCTCTGTCATTCTTAAATGGAAGAACTTTGCATCCACCAGGACTCTTCATAGAGCTGCCTGCCCGGCCAAACTGAGCAATCGGGGGAGAAGGGCCTTGGCCAGGGAGGTGACCAAGAACCTGATGGTCACTCTGACAGAGCTCCAGGGTTCCTCTGTGGATATGGGAGAACCTTCCAGAAGGACAACTATATCTGCAGCACTCCACCAATCAGGCCTTTATGGTAGAGTGGCTTGATGGAAGCCACACCTCAGTAAAAGGCACATGACAGCCCGTTTGGAGAAATCAAGATTGAACTCTTTGGCCTGAATGTCAAGCGTCACGTCTGGAGGAAACCAGGCACTGCTCATCACCTGGCCAATACCATACCTACGGTGAAGCATGGTGGTGGCAGCATCATGCTGTGGGGATGTTCCCCAGCGGCAGGAACTGGGAGACTAGTCAGGATCGAGGAAAAGATGAACGGAGCAAAGTAAAGAGAGATCCTTGATGAAAACCTGCTCCAGAGCGTTCTGGACCTCAGACTGGGGCAAATATTCACCTTCCAACAAGACAATGAGTGGCTTTGTGACAAGTCTGTGAATGTCCTTGAGTGGTCCAGCCAGAGCCCGGATTTGAACCCGAGCGAACATCTCTGGAGGGACCTGCAAATAGCTGTGCATCTACGCTTCCCATCCAACCTGACAGAGCTTGAGAGGATCTGCAGAGAAGAATGGGAGAAATTACCCAAATACAGGTGTGCCAAGCATGTAGCGTCATACCCAAGAGGACTTGAGGCTGTAATTGCTGCCAAAGGTGCCTCAACTGAGTAAACTGAGTAAAGGGTCTGAATACTTGTGTAAATGTGGTATTTCAGTTATTTCTTTTTAATTACTTTACAAAAATTTCTTAACAAATGTGTTCGCTTTTTTATTATGGGGTATTGTGTGTAGATTGATGATTAATAAAAAATAATTTAATCCATTTTAGAATAAGGCTGTAACGTAACAAAATGTGGAAAAAGTGAAATGGTCTGAATACTTTCTGAATGCACTGTAGATAATCTAATGCTCACTTTGCATTTCGAAAATGCATGTTCCCATCAAGGACCTTGTGATGTCATTCTCCTTGCATCCATTTTCTTTGATTCCAGATCCAACCAGTAGAACACTATCTTCCAGCGAAAGCCTATCTATGATGACCATTATTGCACAATGTTTGTTTCACCTTTTCAGACGATTATTGAATCACTTGCTGAGGAAACACTTGCAATTCCTCATCTTTGTTGATGTGTTTCTGATCTTGCTCATCTCCTGTGGGAACAGGCAAGGTGCCACTTCCTTTATTTGTTTCTGAGTGCAATCTGAACCTTCATCAGTGACCGTTCATGCTCTATTCAAATTTTCTTGCTCCAGAGATTAGTGAACATCTCTCCTATAAACTATCCTTTATAGTTATAGGCTTGGAATTTCTTACAGCAATACATGACTGCTGATCATGGATTTTCTGTGTTGGCATATTGTCTTGTGAGCGGTCATAGGCTAGTGTATCCAGAGCGTTGTAGGTTGTCTTGGTGCCCACCACTCATGGCTTCATGAAATTGTGACCTATTGTGGTATTCAACTTCTTTCATAGTGGCTCTCTCAATTTAACAGTACATTTTCTGAACTACAAGCATTGAGAGCATTTTTATGTTTCAGATTAGCCCGAGAGCTTCTTGGTTCCTTCTTGAAATTTATGTGCATTTGTATTAATTGTGATGTTTTTTTGGGGTTTGTTTAACTCCACTTGTTGTGTGCACCATTTTGAGGAACTGATATTCTCTCTCCTTTATGATGCATTTTTAGCATTTGGCTTGAGTCAGTAATTCTGATTCTTTCTATTGCCTATGGCAAAAATCATCTATTTCAAGGCAATTTCCATTATAGCAGTTATTAAGACCTACCACCTTACACAAAGTGCTGGAGAACTCAGTAGGTCAGGCAGCATCTGTGAAGGGAATGGACAGGCAATGTTTCAGATGGACCTTTCGTTAGTCAGACCCAAAATGTTGCATGTCCATTCCTTCCCCACATGCTGCCTGACTCAGTGAGTTCCACCAGCACTTTGCGTTTTGCTCAGGATTCAAACATCTGCAGTCTCTTGTCTCCATTTCATACCTACCAGTTTATCCTGCTTTTGGTTATCTGCATTACCTGGTTTGGAGAGAAATTTTCTAAAGGGGTAGAGTGGCAGCAAAGTTGAAATCTTTCTTTGGCCTTTCTGTTAGGTAATTCAGACTCCCACTCGAGTTTATAGCCCCACAGCAAATGTTATTGGACCTATCTCAATCTCAGAATGACTCAGAGTACTTGTGACCAATGGAGTATTTTTCAAATGTAATCATTGTAGTGATCTCAAAAACATGGCAACCATCATGCCTACATCAAGCTCCAACAAAGAACAAATAAAAACATTGTTGTGATGTTTTAGTATATTAAAAGCATTATAAATATAACAATGTTTCTTGAAGATAACAACGGATGTTGTGAAGAATTCCTCTGCTATTTTCTAAACACCTAGGATCTCAAATGGAGTGTGAACTTAGTTCATTTTAAGTAAACATACTAAATTTTGCTTCAGGACACTGAAGCCAACCTCGACCTAGTTGGATTCACTTCTTGGCACAACAGCTTAGGAATGTCATCAAGATCTTTCTGAAGGTGTAGATGAGATTTAGCAGAATGTTATCAATGAAGAGAAATTTCAGGTGGAGAGAGAAGGGAAGCCAAGCTTTGAGTAGTTAAAACAAAAATTAAATTGATTGTTTAACCGATGAAGTATTCTGGTAGAATTACGGCTCAGAATGTGACCATTCAGCAAAGTAATTTGTTCTTCATGTATTCAATTCAACTTTAATGTCATTGCACAAATACTGAGTATGGGTACAATGAAATGCAGTTTTGCGTCAGTCCGTAGTAGTGCAATATAGAAATTAAAAAAAAAAAAAAAAGAGGATACAGAATAATAAAAAATACAGAATAATTAAACAATGGGGACGGAGGGACCGGAGGAATCTATCGGCGGGACTCCGAGTTCAGCAATGCGACGGTATGATTGTAGAAGCTGTTCCTCATCCTACTGGTACGAGACCTGAGGCTCCTGTACCGCCTCCCTGATGGGAGGAGGGCAAACAGTCCATGGTTGGGGTGGGAGGGGTCTTTAATGATCTTCCCAGCTCGTTTCAGACACCGTTTTCGGTGGAGGGCATCCATGGCAGGGAGTGGGGCACCGATGATGTGCTGCGCGGTTTTCACCACCCGTTGTAGTGTCTTCCTGTCCGCAACAGTGCAGCTGCTGTACCATACCGTGAAGCAGGCGGTCAGGATGCTCTCGATGGTACACCTGTAGAAGTTAGTCAGGATCTGGGGGGACAGGTGAAGACATGTATCTTCTCTTTCTGCCTAACTCAATCAGCATAACATTTTATTCCCTTCTTCTTTTCATACTTGCCCCTTAAATACTTGCAGCCTAATTGTCTCCTCTGTTCCCATTCTCATCAGTCTCTGGACAAAGTAGTTCTTTCTGAAGTTGAAATTTGATTTACCTCCATCTAGTTTTGTTCACTCTGTATCCAATTTAAAAACCTTCTGTAATTCAAAAAGCCTCAATTTAAGGCAAGACCGTGTTCAGGACCACTTCGTCCAGCCTGAAAGAGGCTACCTCAGCCATCCGCAATTTTGTCAAGAAATGCTTTGAATGCATACTGACACCTTTTTGTGTACAAATATTGAATACACCATATCGAGGCAATATCCTCTACTTCCTTAGAAGGCTTAGGAAGGTCAGCATGTCTCCAACAACTCTCACCAACTTCTACAGATGCGCCGTAGAAAGCATTTTATTGGGATGCATCACAGCAGGGTTTGGGAACAGCTCCATTCAAGACCGCAAGAAATTGCAGAGAATTGTGGACGCAGCCCAGACCATTGCACAAACCAACCTCCCATCCATTGATTCCATTTAAACTTGGCAAAGCCACCAGCATAATCAAGAACAAGTATCACCCCTGTCACTCCTTCTTCATCCCTCTCCCATTAGACAAGAGGCACTGAAGTGTGAAAACGCACACCTGCAGGCTTTAAAAAGTAATAATTTTTGCATCCCTCAATGCTTCTATTTCCTTTCTAAGATGTGTTCATGCAGATTATTCAGTATAAATTGGTTCAATACTGCAATGTTCAGTATAAATTAAGTAGAAAGTTATTTTCAGTTCTTATGTTTTTTGAATGATATTGTTGAATGATTCTAGTATTTTGTATTTGCCATTTATACCTCATGATCTCTTTGTTTCTCCAACTCTCTTCGATTCATATCTTCCAAATAATATATGAAATCATTTCCTTATCAGTGTAATACTTTATATCTACTTGAGTTGAAATTAATTTCCCAATTATACATCCATTCACATTAATTAATGTAATTTGTTGCAATCTTCTGCAGTGTTGATTTCCCTGAGGGACAACACTTACCATCAACTCTGAAACACCACCTGCACTCTGCTTCCTATCTTAAACCAGCTAACGATCCTCTCAGTTACTTAACCCCTAATTCTGCCTGTTCTTTCCCTCTTAGTAAGCCCATTGTATGTCTTTTAGTAGATTAGACAAATTACATATTTGTTACCTCTTCATTACCTGCACTTGAATTAAGGGGAGATGAACCAGTTGCGTCATAATTGCCAAGAAATGCAGTGGTCAAGTTGAGGATTTTAAGTGCAGTAAGTTGTTGTGATCTGCTTGCTTGGAAAGAATGGATGAAGAAATTCAAAGGGGAATTGGATATAACCTTAAAAAGGAGAAACATTGCTTAGCTAATGGTAAATTAATCGGAAACATCGGAGCATTTGGGCAATTCATTTATCGGGCTGACAATGGCAATGAATAGTCTCCCTCTTTACTTATGATTGCATGAAAGTATTTGCTAGATGTAAGAGTTCAAATGTGTCCCTACACCTGTTCTATTCAGGGTTTGAATCTTACATATTCGGATGCATGAATGAGAGGGAGTGGAAATCTTCAAGTGACAATTAAGCTGTATAGAAAGAACTTAAATGTTCGGGACACAGCTAAACCTTAAACTGAAGAAAGTGATTGATGACCATGTGGTTACGTTATCTTGGTCGGAAAAAAAATAGAAATAAGTTTTTGATTTTTTTTGAAAACAAAAGAGGGAAGTTCACCTGTAAGATACTGGGCCCTAATTTCACAGACATTCTGCTAGATTCAAGACTAGCACTTCATGATTTATTTCATGCTAAAATAATGTGCATGTGGTTGAAAACAGTGATATCCAGATTTGTCCATGAAGTTACTCTTATTTATTTATTCATTTTTCTGTACATGAATGTTGCCGAATAAGTCACCATTTATTGCCCATCACTAATTCCCATTGAGATCGCAGTAGTGAGCCCTCATTTGAACTGCTGCAATGTGAAGACGCTCCAACATTATTGTTGGATAGGGAGTTTGAATTATTCTGAATACTGACTTTAAAAAAAGATGGTGTTCATTACTATTGATGGATCTCATTGTTTATTTATTGTCCTCTTCATTCACAACCCTGATTAGTTCTCTTTATCTGCCTGTAGAACTGCGATCTGGTCCAGCAAAGCACAGTTCATGTGGTACAGTGCACATCTCAACCGACTAGACAAGCAGTGGGTGATTCAAGCTCTAAATATCATGAAAACAAAATGATCCACTTACGTCAACTAGACCGCAGCGCATCTGTGGTTCCAATACTTTCTACTGATCTTACTGTTATGCTGGGGAATGAAGTCCAAGGTGGTAATAGACATCCTGAAAATGCAGGTAAAAGCCTTAAAGCATTTTTATTTTTCAGTAATACATTGAATACACTCAATTGATCCTATAGATTAAAAGATTCTTCTTTTTCATATGTTTTATTTGTAGTGAAAGCAAAGTGAAATTAAATATTTTAACTTGAACAACATTAATTCAAGAGGGTACAGGAGAATCATCACCAGTGCTCTGATAAATAGCCTATAACTGGCATTGAAAACAAATTATCTAGTCATTTAATTCACAAATGCATTTGTGAACTTGCTATGTGTGATTTGGCTGCCACATTTCCACAATTACAATTTAACTGTGATCACACTTCAAACGTTGGCTGTAGCACGTTGAGAGTTTCTGAGGCTGCAAATTATATTATGGAAACGCAGCACTGTCTTTCTCTAATACAACTAGCAGCAGAAGTAAAAAGAGGCATTTTTAAGGAATTGCTACGGATTTTCTATATGCTATTAAGATTTAAAAAGGTAACTTTGATTTAAACCTGGAAGGTTCATTTGGGATATAAATGCATTTCTGTTCTCTGCCAACCATGCAAAGTAAAACTTTTTGTTGATTTTAAAATGGGTACAGAATCCCGAAGGTTTTCAATTTAAACATTAGATCTGTTTTACTATGTAATTTGTGCACACTGTTAAAGATGACTGAATACAATACATTGCACTTTTTACCTCTCAGCAGTCAGCTTCTGTCCTGCAGATTGTTCTGAAATTGGAGTGGAAATCTGCAATGCCTTCAACGATTGTCTTAACAGGTGCAGGCTTGATCTGGTTATCCAAACTAATCTTCTTTACATGTCCAAACTTATCATCGCTAACTCTTATTTAAGTAGTATAACCTTGTTCACTCTATTTACAATAGATTTCAACTGAAGTACTGTAGTTCCAATTCCCAAAGGAGACCCGTTGGCTGTCTGAGTATCACAACAGTGTGAGAATAACCTTCAAATTACAAGGAACATTACCATTCATTTCCAGGTTTAACGACAACTTAACAGGAAGAGTGTTTGCATGAATATATTCAATTAACATCCAAATGTATTTTATCCTTAAAACCAGAACCATAGAATTACAATATGTCCCAACAAACAGCTACAAACCTGAATGTCCGTCACCTAACTGCTTCTGAAAATCACAGCGATAGCGGGGGATGTAAATTTTGGAGATGTGATCCAGTGATCATGGTTCACAAAGTCAAGGGGAAAGTCAGCTGACCATGTGTCAGGAAGAGATTACAACAGCTTGCTCGAGGAGACAGGGTGGGAAGAGATATATCTTGTCTATATAGAACCCACTGGATCTGTGAGTGCTTACCTCCATTCAGGTGCAAGGCTTACTAAATTCTGAGAAAC
Source organism: Amblyraja radiata (assembly GCF_010909765.2). NCBI lineage: Eukaryota > Metazoa > Chordata > Chondrichthyes > Rajiformes > Rajidae > Amblyraja > Amblyraja radiata. The sequence continues at coordinate 17,976 of NW_022630981.1, forward strand.
ATAGCATTGTTAAATGACTCCTGCAGTATGAAAGACAGCATCTGGTTTAAATATCTGACGGAGCCTCGCGGTCTGGCAATGAAGTCTCGTGGGTCGACCCGATGTCGCTGCAGGGGAACCACGATGAAGGGGGGTGGGGGGTGGGGGAAGAACAATGGAGGACTCGGCCTGGGTGGACTGCCGTGAGGGAGGGGGAAGAACAATGGAGGACCCGGAGTAGGGGGACCACCATGAGGGAAGGGGAGGGGTGAGAGGGAGGTGGGGGGCAACAAAGGGGTACCTGGCGTGGATACTTTGTAACTTTGTCAGCGCCGTATATGTGGCGACTATTTGCATACCTCGGGTATGCAAACACCAAATTTCACTGTGCCTTGTCACATGTGACAAAGTATTCCATATTCCATTCCAAATATTGGCGTAGATCTTGCCAGCCCAGCTTCCTTGCCTAGAATAGTCTTGCATCACACCATCATGTTTGCTCTTAGCTTATCCAGGTGCAGAGTTTCTATCTCTGAGCTTCTTTATCTGGAGTCAGGACACACTCTGACCAGCAGCCAGACCTTGACTGGCATAGTGAGGATATTCCAATCCCAAAACATCCCTGAGAACCTTTAAAAGCTGGAGAAGCTTTGCCAGCTATATATTTTTTTTAAACTGGGGTGGTTTTTAATAGTTTCAGACATTTAAAGTTATTGAACTTTTAAATAAAAGTTTTAAATAAATATTGAACTATTAAATAAAATTGAAGTAAGGAAATAAAATGTAATAAAAATAATGGAACCTAAAACAATTTAAATTAAAAACATTACAACGTTTTTGTTAATGTGACTTATCCTCCCGATTTGCAGGGAGATCCAATCAACAGTAGTCAGTAGAATAGTAAGATTAAACGAGAACTTACCAGTTTGAAGTTTGATCTTGATTTTATGAGGAGTTACGATGAGCGATTACGTGCGTGCGCGTCAATCTTCAAAGCTGCGGTGTTAAATCACAGATAAAAAGAAGACCTGAGAATAGTAAGATTGTGAAGAAACTAGAACTTCCATATGACCTTGATAGTATGAGGGTGGGAGCGGTGGGCACGTAATCACTCATCGTAACTCCTCATAAAATCAAGATCAAACTTCAAACTGGTAAGTTCTCGTTTAATCTTACTATTTTACTTCGGAGTCATGTGAGTGACTAAGTGAAGATTTCAAAGCTCTGTGATTTTACGCCGGTTACGCATCCAGGCGTCACACACTGAATGGATTGACCATGGATGCGTGTAATCATTAAAGCATTCAGACATTACGTAGTTAAGTAAAGAAACTGATGCTTTAAATGAAAGAAATGTTTTTTAAAAAGTTACCCCTCCCAACCTTGGGGGGGAAACTAAGGGACATAACTTAAAATGGTACGTGCAAACACCCCCAGTCCGGTTATGGGTTTGTTATAAAACCGGTGGACCGTTATTTCATTCGTCCATCCTGCAGACACTAGGATGTCGTCAAGGGGCACGTCCATAGCTCTTGCTGCTGATGTAGATGCAGCCCTGGTGGAGTGAGATTTATCCATATAAATGTTTACTCCTGCTACCGCCATTACCTCTTTTGACCATCTGGAGATGGTTTGAGTTGACACCTTTTGGTGTGGTTTTTTTTATGGCTGATGAGGACCGATTGTTCTGAGCCTCTGAGGTTCTCCGTAACTCTCAGATAGTGGTGTTAGTATGTTACCACCCACACAACCGTTGGTCCTCTGGATATGCCAAGAACTGGATCTCCATCCCTGGCATTCCTGGCCTGCTCTGTTTTATCAGGTTCCTGATTAGGAATGTTATGTTGTTCATATTGGTGGTCATGTAGTCCAACCGTAGCTTTTGCAGTGTCTGGACTCTTTGTCAGCATACCACCTTCAGGGTTAGTTATAGGCGGTCCCCACTGTCAAAGTAGGGTTTGTACCACGCTCACATCCCATGTGTCAGTGTACCTTGGCCTTGGAGGTCTTAAATTGTAAATTCCCTTCATTAATTTTGTTGTAAAGGGGTGCGTTCCTATCGAACTGTGCCCTGCTTCCGGCATCAGATTGGAGGAGAGTGCGCCTCTGGCACTATAGATACACTATAACTTAGTTTATAGTTATAGTACAGTTGATAGGAACTCCAAGACATCCGTTATCCGAACTGTGGTGTATTTGTTCGGAAAGTCCTATGCCTTGAAATGGCCTCCTCAGAATCTGCAGACCAACAAGTTATACGTTCATGTAGTGGATGATTGCTCTCTGTAACTGGGTTCACTAGGAGGTCCCTTCTCTTGGGTACAGCCATTACTGGCTGGACTATAATTCCCAAAATATTTGGGGACCAGGCTTGAGTAGGCCAATCTGACACTACCAATATGCCTGTGGCTTAGTCTTACTTGATTTTTGTCAAGCATCGGTTTGTGAGACAAATTGGCGGAAAGCATACATAAACATTCCTCCCCAATTGAGGGAGAAAGCATCCTCTGCCTTGCTCCTGGATCCAGCTCGTAGGACACATATCTGGGTAACTAATGGTTAGTCTAGACGCAAACGGATCAACATCTGGTATGCCAAATCGTGTAGTTATTTTGTTAAATACTGTCTGATTCAACATCCATTCTGTGTTGTTATTAAACATTCGTGATCCAGCATCTGTCACCGTGTTATATCTACCTCGTAGATTTCCCAAATATTCCTCTCGATACACCAGTGCCAAATGAGGTTCGACAATCTGTCGTAAGATACAGATTTTACAGCACCCTTGTTAATGGATATATGCCACCGCAATGGTGTTATCAATCTGAATTTGAACAAGCACCGGTTGCATATCGCTACAGAGAACCTTGAGTCCATATTGTGCCCCCAACAATTCTGGGTAATTGATTCCATGTGTTGGGGAATTACAGACTCCTGCTCATTCCATCTGCCCCCACAGCTTTAGACTGTGTTGGTGTCTCCCCATCCTTAGCCGCTTGCATAGGTCTGAAGAACCCTCGATGGCTTTCGAGCAAAATTTCCCTGAGCTGTCTCCCATTCGTTATCCACCATAGTTATTCAACAATGGCCTCTGCTGGCAATCCATAGTTTGCCAATTCGGCCTGCATGTAATCTGAGTGTTCGTTCCTTTGCTTGCTGTAAGTTCTGGTAATGCCAAGGCCCGTACTGCTGGGAATGCAGCTACTATTTGCCAATTACACTCGCTGTTTGCCTGATAGATGGCTAGAATTTGACTATCAGGTCATTGCAGGCTTAATTAATATTGTCGTTTGCCCCTAGGCAAAGTCACCAACATATTTACTGTTTTTGATAGTAAATTCTAGGTAATCAATTACCCTTGTAGGTGTCAATTTGATTTAACTGGATGGATGAGGTAACCAATTCTTTCAAACAGGGTTTTGGTTTGCTTGACTGATGCTTCTGCCAATTCTTGGTGACTCCAAAATGAAAATGTCCTCCAAATATGCCATTTCTATGTGGTTTTGAGACCTTTGTAGTCCCAGAATTGGTTTCCGTAGTTTAGTCAATAGTCTAGGAGCTGATGTCAACCCATTTGGCAGAGCCATGCCATCCAGTTAAACTTCAAATATCTCCTGTTCTTAATGAATAGACACCGAATAGTATGCATCTTTGAGGTCGATGCATGCCATGTGACCATTTTATAGGAAGCTCCTATAAAACAGTAGTTAGACCGTAACAAAAATTGCTGTTTCTAAAAGTCTGTACTGCACAAATGAGTTAAACCTGGATGAAGTGACATCCTCCATCTGTCACCTGTCCTGGAAGGCAATCCTGCCCAAAATACTGGGCCTGCCTTGAAGACAATTCCGATCCGAGTTCCAAGTCTGCTTGGAACCTATGTATGTTGTGCAGTAAAAAATAATCACATGTAGTTATCTGTTTTTTAAAACCAGATCTGAAATTCATGTTATTGTCATTTTGAACAAAAACACAAGAGTAAAATTACCAACATGTAACTGGTCCACAATCCCTTGTTTCAGTAAACCCAAACCCACCTACCTCCATGGCTACCGGTGGTCTTGTGGTAAGCCCAAAGGCCCCTGATGCGGGTTCCTTTTCTCTCCTTGATTGGGAGTTGGACTGGTAGGAAGTGTGGATTCCATGTTTCTCCTGACCTCTGCTTGGGTCTTGGTCTGAAAACCTTATCAATTCTGGCCATAATTCTGAGTCTGCCTTGAAAGACGACTCTGATCATATTTCCGTGCCCAGCTTTCAAGCTACCACCGGCTTCAGTGAACTGCTTACCCCCTATGGAGGTGTGGGGTGTGTTGTCGCCTACTGATGAAGTTTGCTTGTCGTTGGTACCTTGATTGGTCCGACAGCCTTTGCTTCCTTCTTCTGGTCTTACCTGAAGAGAGGATTCGGCGGCTGGTTTCTCCAAAGTCACCCTGATGTGCTGTTCCCTTGCGGCATTTGTGCGGATATTCTGCCAACTGCTGTCTCTTGAGGCCATATGCATGTGCTTCAGTATGTTCATACTTTAATTCGAGATCAGTTACCTACTGATCTCGAAACCAAATTTCGTTTGAACGTTATGTGAGGTTCAAATGACAAATAAATGGTATTGTATAGTATTGCAATTCGAGATCAGTTACCTATTGATCACTCACACTCCCCTCCATTGAGAGTGAGATTTGTAGGTAGCCCTGAAAACAGGTGCTGCCGCAGGCCCCTGAGGATACCTGCGCTGACATGGCCCCTCCAGCGGGCCTAAATGAGATTCTTGCTTTGGGTCAGACTGAAACTGACCGTGAATGCTCCTCTCCTCAGAGCACGAGACATTTTCTAGATCTCTATCCAGGGAAGCCCCCAGTGGAACCTGGATGATTGCAGAAGTATTTCTTTTCTTTTGTGCTTATTATTTATTTTATGTAAAGCTCTTTGGTGCAAGTTAACTTAAACAGTGCTATATAAGTAAAAGTTACTTACTTACTTCCTTTCTTCTGCTTGTCCTTGGGAAGGCCCCCCCCCCCCCCACCCCCCTGCTTTTGTACTCTATCAGAGTGGTTTCTTCCATATGTACTTCCCCCTCCAATGGGGAAGACATTGGGTTGCCCTATTATGCGAGGCTCCCGGTATTGCCTGCTGCTGTAGGCCCCGGGCTGACACAGCTCTCTCCTTAGAGCAGGTCATTGTTGAAGCAACTTCTCCAAAAAGTTGCTCCTATGTGGGAGAGTCGTCCTCAGATGCTCTCCGTTGAGGGAGGGTATCCCTTTCCCTCCCCGGACTCTTCTTGCGGGTGGATTTTCCCGTACTGCAGGACCACCAACGGAGCTCTCCTCCTGCAACAAGTCTCCTGCCGGTTCTGCTGGCACTATGTCGGGAAACACTGTTGCTCGCTACTGGGAAATGCTGCGGTCTTCGGCAGCCGACTTCCCCGCGGACCGTCCCCTCGACATCTGGGCCCTGAAACTACAAAAAGTTTCAAGCCCGAAAGAATGCAGGTAAGTGATTCAACTTTCCTTACCTGCTCATCCTAACGGCCTGGGAGGACGCAGTGCCTCTGCCAGTCCGTCGCGCATTGCGTTCAGACGTAATGACGCGCAAGCAGACGGACGGCCCTTCTTCACGTAGTCACTCACGTGACTCCGAAGTAAAATTGTAAGATCGTTAACCATTGTGAGAGAAAGATTCTATTGACCTTGGAATCTGGGAAACATAGCGAGAAGAAGAGGTGTTAGTCTTTGGGAATCTTTATTTCATAAGTTGAGTTTAGTCCATTGTTCTGAGATGGGGAATGTCTTTGAGAAGGATCGATCAAACAGATTGGACAGCCCGATAAGGATAATTTGCGGAGAGCTTCCACACGAAGCCAAGAGACTGAGGGGATTATCAGGGAAATTAAACGCAATTTTTTTTTTTTTTTTTAATTTAATTCTATATTTCGAACAGAATAAAAGAATAAAAAGCAAGTGTGAAACAGCATACAAAAAACAAAACAAGAATATTTATAAAGTGTTATATAAAATGTTTATAAACAATATCTATAATAAATGAAATCGTATGTGTCCGAGCAGGAACAGGAAGCCAAAGCTTATTAATTCCCGCCCCTTATTCAACTGCTTATAATTATCTTATACAAATTTAGCAGCTATATGTACACCATATGTACACCAGCAGCTACTGTATATGTACACCAAATTATTTACATTTATACACTAATAAAATATTTACAAAGCCATACAAAAAAGAGAGAAAAAAATAAAAATTAAAGAAAAAACCCTCATATACTATACAGCATCTTAATCATATATACAACCCATCACCCTATAATCACCCTTCCCAATACAATCAGTATAACACATATCCCACTCACAATCACCTATCCTCATCCCGATATCCTTTTAAAAAAGTGTTTTTGTGCATCTTTTTAAACTGAATTATGTTTGTGCTGTTTTTCTCCTGTTCCAGACCATTCCACAAATTCACACCTCAGATTGCCATGCACATACTTTTAAGAGTTGTTCTGACATTGCGTTTTTTTAAATTATGTTCCCCTCTCAAATTATACCCACCCTGTCTTTCCATAAACAGTTTTTGTATATTTCTTGGAAGTAAATTATTTCTTGCTTTGTACATGATTTGCGCATGACATGTCTTAAATTTACCCAGATCGGTGAACTTCAGTGTATGTGACTTTAAGAATAATAAAATGGTATGTTCAAGATATCCAACGTTATTGATAATTCTTATTGCTCTTTTTTGTAATGTGCATAACGGCTGTAGGTTGGTTTTGTAGGTGTTACCCCATATCTCCACACAGTAACTCAGATATGGCAATATGAGTGTATTATACAGAGTATGTAATGATTTGTGGTCCAGAATGTGTCTTGATTTTCCCAATATTGCTATAGACTTTGCCAGTTTTGCTTTGATGTGGTTTATTTGTGGTTTCCAGCAGATTTTACTTCCAGCAGATTTTGTGGTCTAAGATCACACCAAGAAATTTATTTTCATATACTCTTTCTATACTTATGTTATCTATTTTCAATTGTACTTGAGGGTTTGTTTTATGTTTTCCAAATAGCATAATCTTTGTTTTGCTTAAATTTAGAGACAATTTGTTGACATCAAACCACTGTTTTAATTTATTCATTTCTGATGTGATGACCTCTAAAAGCTTTCAAATTGTCACCGGAACAAAAAATATTCGTATCATCGGCAATTATAATCAATTTCAGTATATTTGATACTGCATATGTCGTTAATGTATAACCATATAACCATATAACAATTACAGCACGGAAACAGGCCATCTCGGCCCTACAAGTCCGCGCCGAACAATTTTTTTTTTCCCTTAGTCCCACCTGCCTGCACTCATACCATAACCCTCCATTCCCTTCTCATCCATATGCCTATCCAATTTATTCTTAAATGATACCAACGAACCTGCCGCCACCACTTCCACTGGAAGCTCATTCCACACCGCTACCACTCTCTGAGTAAAGAAGTTCCCCCTCATGTTACCCCTAAACTTCTGTCCCTTAATTCTGAAGTCATGTCCTCTGGTTTGAATCTTCCCTATTCTCAAAGGAAAAGCTTGATCACATCAACTGTCTATCCCTCTCATCATTTTAAAGACCTCTATCAAGTCCCCCCTTAACCTTCTGCGCTCCAGAGAATAAAGACCTAACTTATTCAACCTATCTCTGTAACTTAGTTGTTGAAACCCAGGCAACATTCTAGTAAATCTCCTCTGTACTCTCTCTATTTTGTTGACATCCTTCCTATAATTGGGCGACCAAAATTGTACACCATACTCCAGATTTGGTCTCACCAATGCCTTGTACAATTTTAACATTACATCCCAGCTTCTATACTCAATGCTCTGATTTATAAAGGCTAGCATACCAAAAGCTTTCTTTACCACCCTATCTATATGAGATTCCACCTTCAAGGAACTATGCACGGTTATTCCCAGATCCCTCTGTTCAACTGTATTCTTCAATTCCCTACCATTTATCATGTACGTCCTATTTTGATTTGTCCTGCCAAGGTGTAACACCTCACATTTATCAGCATTAAACTCCATCTGCCATCTTTCAGCCCATTTTTCCAAATGGCCTAAATCACTCTGTAGACTTTGGAAATCCTCTTCATTATCCACAACACCCCCTATCTTGGTATCATCTGCATACTTACTAATCCAATTTACCACCCCTTCATCCAGATCATTGATGTACATGACAAACAACAAAGGACCCAACACAGATCCCTGAGGCACCCCACTAGTCACCTGCCTCCAACCCGACAAACAGCCATCCACCATTACCCTCTGGCTTCTCCCATTCAGCCACTGCTGAATCCATCTTGCTATTCCTGCATTTATACACAACAGTTTAACCTTCTTAACCAACCTTCCATGAGGAACCTTGTCAAAGGCCTTACTAAAGTCCATATAGACAACATCCACTGCTTTACCCTCGTCAATTTCCCTAGTAACCTCTTCAAAAAATTCAAGAAGATTAGTCAAACATGACCTTCCAAAGCTTTGGACCTAACACAGACCCTTGAGGTACTCCACAAGTTATGTTCATGTAAGCTTCCCACCCAATCCAATCCAACCCCTCTGATGCCATACCTATCCAGTTTCATGAGTAAAATGTCGTGATTTACGGTATCAAATCATTTTTTTAAGTCTATGAGTATTCCCACTGCAAGTTTTTTATTACCTATGCAATTTGTGATTTCCTCAATTAGTTCCATTAGTGCCATAGATGTTGATCTGTCTGTCCGGAATCCATATTGACTGTCGACCAAAAGCTTATGTTTTTCAATGAAATTGTCAAGTCTTTCTGTAAAAAGTTTTTCAAAGATCTTGGAGAATTGGGAGAGTAAAGAAACAGGCCTGTAATTTGTGAAATGGTGTCTATCCCCAGTTTTACATAATTGTATTACTTTAGCTATTTTCATTTTGTTTGGAAATTTACCGGATTGAAAAGACAAGTTACAGATATAAGTTAATGTTTCTGCAATTTCTTCAATAACGTTTTTTATTATAATCATTTCAATATCATTCCAATCAGTAGAGGATTTGCTTTTACATTTTCTTACAGTGTCTATGATTTATTTTCCTTCGACTGCTCTAAGGAAGATAGAGCTAGTATTTCTATCCCAAAGATCAGTATCTGCCCCTTCTTTTGTTTCTGGGTCATTAATTTTTTCTGCCAAATCTGGTCCCACATTTACAAAGAATTTGTTAAAACCATTAACCGCATCATCCATATTATTTATTGTCGTCTTCCTCAATAAAATACTCAGGGTAGCCTGTATTTTTTGATCCATTTCTAATAATACTATTTAGCACGTTCCATAAACCTTTCATATTGTTTTTATTATTCTCTAACATTTTATTATAGTATTCTTTCTTACATATCCTCATAATATTGGTTAATTTATTCTTATATTTTTTATATTTATTTCCTGCTTCTGAAATCTTAAAAGATAAGATTTGGCCGGTGGGGGAGTAAAATCTTTGATGGGGATAAACTATGTAGAAAGAATCACTAGAGATTATGGGAATAGTGAAGAAGCAAACGAGTTAACTCAGATGTGGAAAGAATTCTTCACTCGGAGAGAAATAAAGAAATAAATTGTTTTTGCTGTCCACCTTAAGAATGGAGGCTTGTAGATTGGGGAAAGGAGAAGAAAATATACCTGATCCTTCTCAAGAAATTCCAAAGCGGGAACAAGGGAAATTAACAAGCAAAGAGACAGGAAGCAAAGAGTTGGAGTGAACGGGTCCTTTTCAGAATGGCAGGCAGTGGCGAGTGGAGTGCCGCAAGGCTCGGTGTTGGGGCCGCAACTGTTTACCATATATATTAATGATTGGAAGAGAGAATTAGGAGCAACACTAGCAAGCTTGCGGATGACACAAAGTTGGGTAGTAGTGTGAATTGTGAAGAGGATGTTAGGAGGTTGCAGGGTGACCTGGACAGGTTGAGTGAGTGGGCAGATGCGTGGCAGATGCAATATAATATAGATAAATGTGAGGTTATCCACTATGGCGGCAAAAACAAGGGGGCAGATTATTATCTCAATGGGGTTAGGTTAGGTAAGGGGGAGGTACAGCGAGACCTGGGTGTCCTTGTACACCAGTCACTGAAAGTTGGCGTGCAGGTACAGCAGGCAGTGAAGAAAGCTTATGGAATGTTGGCCTTCATAACAAAGGGATTTTGGTATAGGAGTAAGATGTTCAGTTGTATAGGGCCCTGGTAAGACCACATCTGGAGTATTGTGTACAGTTTTAGTCTCCTAATTTGAGGAAGGACATCCTTGTGATTGTGGCAGTGCTGCGTCGGCTCACGAGATTGATCCCTGGGATGGCGGGACTGTAATTTGAGGAAAGATTGAAAAGACTAGGCTTGTATTCATTGGATGAGGGGGGGATCTTATAGAAACATATAAATTATAAAAGGACTGGACAAGCTAGATGCAGGAAAATGTTCCCAATGTGGGCGAGTCCAGAACCAGGGGCCACAGTCTTAGAATAAAGGGGAGGCCATTTAAGACTGAGGTGAGAAAAACGTTTTCACCCAGATAGTTGTGAATTTGTGGAATTCCCTGCCACAGAGGTCAGTGGAGGCCAAATCACTGGATGGATTTAAGAGAGAGTTAGATAGAGCTCTAGGGGCTAGTGGAGTCAAGGGATATGGGGAGAAGGGAGGCACGAGTTATTGATTGGGGTCGATTGGCCATGATCACAATGAATGGCGGTGCTGGGTCGAAGGGCCGAATGGCTTCCTCCTGCACCTATTTTCTATGTTTCTATATTTAAAGTCGTACCTTGTGCACTAAACCCTGAAATTCAGGCATGATACCCAGTATATAGTCCAAAACATAACAGTCCAAAACTTTGAAAGCATGAAACATCTTCCTCCACGTCCGATCAACTCATGGATATGCTGTAACAGCAATGTTGAAGTGTGAAAATCCTTCACAAGAATAACAGGATTTTTAGCAATAAAGTTCACCAAAAATATAATTTCTTGATCATTAGCAGAGATTTCAAATCCCAGCTCAAGCTTTGGCCAATCTCTGTCTGGCTTACAGAGAGACTTTAGTTCATTGATCCATTTCCTATCGATTAAGAAGCGGTTCGCCATCAGTTCTCTAGAAACTTCATCCGCAGGATTTTCTTCTGTGTTAACATATTTCAACTGTGCAACGTTAGTAACTCCTGATGCTCTTTCCATTGGCAAATTGTCTCTGTCCAAACCCAACTCTCTGGTATCTTTGGCTCTATCATCTGGTGGAATACTTTCACAATTGTTGCTTATCCACTTGGAAAGTGTGAATCCTCCCTTATTGCAAAGGGAAGTCTGATATTTTACTTGTTGAATTGCCTCCTGCTCAGTAGACATGGATTTTAAGCAATCATCCATGTAGAAATTATTCTTCAAAGAGATTATTACTTCATGAAATTTAGTATTCTCGCCAAACTTGCGTTTCAAATGGCTTTGCTCTGCCTTAGGACGATTATTCGGCAAATTAACACTTTCTTGTTTGAAAGGTAAGTCCAGACAATAGTGTCCGTCAATCTTTACTGAGTCTTTCATAATATCCATGAACTTCAACTCTTCATTCGACATCTCTTCAGATTCTTTATTGGTACTTTCATTAAAGTCAAGATTGTATTGTTTCATCACTGGCTTTTCTAATTTATCAGTAGATATTTGATTAACAGCAATGGTAGGATAGTTTTTCTGATTCCCGCTTTCGTGGTTAAACTCCATCTGCCATCTTTCAGCCATTTGGAAGAGTGGGCTGAAAGATGGCAGATGGAGTTTAATGCTGATAAGTGTGAGGTGCTACATCTTGGCAGGACAAATCAAAATAGGACGTACATGGTAAATGGTAGTGAGTTGTGGAATGCAGTTGAACAGAGGGATCTAGGAATAACTGTGCAAAGTTCCCTGAAGGTGGAATCTCATGTAGATAGGGTGGTAAAGAAAGCTTTTGGTGTGTTGGCCTTTATAAATCAGAGCATTGAGTATAGAAGTTGGGATGTAATGTTAAAATTGTACAAGGCATTGGTGAGGCCAATTCTGGAGTATGGTGTACAATTTTGGTCACCTAATTATAGGAAGGATGTCAACAAAATAGAAATAGTACAGAGGAGATTTACTAGAATGTTGCCTGGGTTTCAGCAACTAAGTTACAGAGAAAGATTGAACAAGTTAGGCCTTTATTCTTTGGAGCGCAGAAGGTTAAGGGGGACTTGATAGAGGTCTTTAAAATGATGAGAGGGATAGACAGAGTTGACGTGGATAAGCTTTTCCCATTGAGAGTAGGGAAGATTCAAACAAGAGGACATGACCTGAGAATTAAGGGACAGAAGTTTAGGGGTAACATGAGGGGGAACTTCTTTACTCAGAGAGTGGTAGCTGTGTGGAATGAGCTTCCAGTGGAAGTGGTGGAGGCAGGTTCGATTTTATCATTTAAAAATAATTGGATAGGTATATGGACGGGAAAGGAATGGAGGGTTATGGTCTGAGTGCAGGTAGATGGGACTAGGGGAGAATAAGTGTTCGGCATGGACTAGAAGGGCCGAGTTGGCCTGTTTCCGTGATGTAATTGTTATATGTTATAGATGGTTCCTTTTCAAGGAGCCATAGATAACCCAGCCAAGTCGGTTTTTGTAGCATACGGTCCATCACGTTAGCTCCTCACAATTTGTATTGTTCCAATGCTTTCAAAACATTTGTTCCAATAAGTAGATCAACACTAGAATTTATTTCAGATATCTTGACATCCTTCACGTAAGGCCATTGTTTCAAGCCTTCATGCCTTGGTATATTTTGATGACCAACAGGCATGGTTCCATGTGTAAACACTTCAGATATTGGTATAAAATTATCTTCATCCAGACTGGATATCTCCATATCGTAATGTAATGACTCCTGTTCTCTTTATCTTTTGTCATGGTATGTAACCGAATCTTAGTTTCTTCTCCTGTGATGTTGAGCTTTCTCGTCAGGTCTCGTCAGGTTTTCTGTGCAAAAGGTAGTCGAACTTACGTGATCCCAAAAAGCATATGTTTGCAACACTGTATTCGTCTTGCTATTCCTCACCTGTACTGGTGAGATAGAAAAAGTACAAGCTTCAAACCCGGCCCCAATATGAGCAGTTACTTGAGGCGAAGTGATAGCATCACTAGTAGTTGGCTTCTTCTTCTGTTCCATTTGCTCCGGTTTCTCCTCTTCTATTTGCTGTGATAATTCTTCATTTATTTGTTCCGGTTCTTCCTCTTCCAAATGCTCTGGTGGATTCTTTTCAGTGTGAAGTGCTTCAGGATGATATTGCCTGCACTTATAACAAATCCATCTTTTCTTCATATTCTTTCATCTTGAATCTTCGACACATAACAACTTCTTCACATAACAACCAAAATACTATTTGCTTGCTAGTAGATACATTTCCTTTCATTCCATCTGTCGTTTCTATGTTTCTATGTTTCCACTGGTATGGTTGTGGCAGCAAAACTACTTTTCAAAGGTTCTGATATTTCTTCAGTTTTGGTAAAGGTAGAACCTTTGTTAGTTGCAATTGGTTTATGATCTTCAATGGTCATGTCGTGTGGCTCTAACATGTACCGTACTTCCCCTTTCTAAGAATTTCACCAGGTCTGGTAGCCTGGCTACTCGCTTCTTTTTTTCCATTATTTTGCCTGCTTTATATCTCCACCTTTCTCTCAGTCTTCTGGGCAACTTGCTAATGATGACTCGAGTATTACTCGCAAGATTTATTTCCTCCATGTGGGCAAGATTTTTCATCGACCTGCAACAACCTCTCAGAAAGATTTCATATTTACTCAATGCATCCCCATCTTCTGGCTTGATTTTTTCCCAAGCATGGGCCTTCTCCATGTATGCGTTAGCAATCCTCTGTTCATTACCAAAACGTTCTTTAAGTAATTTTTTTGCCTTTTTATAGCCATGGCTCTCTGGCTCATTTTGACAAATTTCTACAAGTACCTGAACATCTCCGCTTGTGTTCACCAGAAATCGTAAGCGCTCCTTTATTTTCGTTTCTAATACTTCTTCTAATGCCCTTACAAAAGCTTCATACCACAAAGAATCTCCATCATATGTAGGAATTTCTGCTGGTGGTAGATTGTGAGAGGTATTTTGTCGAGCTATGATCTGGTTGAATTCAGCTTGCCTATTCGCCCATGCCAATACTCCATCCTGATAACCATGGCTTGGCTCCAACGGATGATAGACTGGCCTTGGCTCAAACTGGCCTGCTCGAGCCTGTGCAACAGGCCTTGGAAATGCGTGGTTTCACCCGAGCATCTACAGACGCTCTTTTAGTAGTTTGTTCCGATCTAGCACTCATTAGCTGAGATGAAGTTTTACCCATCTTACTCTGTTCCAATGGGTTTTCAAAGCCATGAAATTCGATGGACCTCGATTGTGGAATTGATCCAACTGCTGATTCGGAGCAGTTTTTCCTCTTGGTCCAGACTCATCGTCTTTGATGATCTAGAGCTGCATCTTGAATGCTCACTTTCCAGTATCTCCTTCTTTGATTTGGTCACTGCCATCTTTATGTCTAGTTCCAGTTGTTCCTTTCATCACCTCATCTGTTCATTTTGTCATGTCATCTCTTCTTTCATCTGTTCTTCTTCTTGCTCAATCTCATGTTTCTTCTTCAAGCCATCCATAGAGAGCGGCTAGATCAGCTTCAACTCCCAATCGAGCAGAAACCCTTGATACCGAACTGGATTTATGTCCTGATCTTCGTGTAGATATATTCGAGATAGTATCTCATGGTGTCATCTCATCTTCCATTCCAGCACCTTGTTGCATCGCACATCCAACTGTTAAGCGTGTAAGTTGTGGTATAATTTCAGATAACCACTCCTCTGCCTTATCAAAGTCAAAGTCAAAGTAGCCTTTATTGTCATTCAGACCTTGTGGTCTGAACGAAATTTTGTTGCCTTGCAGTCCTACATATAGTACCAAAATGACAAAAACACACAATAAACACAAATTAACATCCACCACAGTGAGCTCACCAGGCACCTCCTCACTGTGATGGAAGGCAAAAGTCTTAAGTCTTTGTCTCATCCCTTCTTGTTCTCCATCTGCGCCGAGGCGATCCAGGCTTCAGATATTGTGACCCTGCCGGGTGATGGTAAGTAATGTCAGTCCCGCGGCTGAATCCGAGCTCCGCGAACGGGCAGGTTCAGCTCCGCGGCCCAGGTGGTCGAAACTGCCGAAGCTGCCGCCCTCCAGTCCAGCGGACGCAGCTGTTGTTGTGGGAGTTCTGGAGAACAGGTCCGCAACCTGTGACCTGCGTGCTCCCGACACTGGGCCCGCGGTCGGGTCGGGTGGCCGCTGTTGCCGGAACATGGCCCCATCTCCGAGGCCAGGTCGCCGCTGCCACTGCCCCATCACCGAGGCCAGGTCGCCGCTGCCGCTGCCACTGTCCCATCACGAGGCCAGGTCGCCGCTGCCGCTGCCGCTGCCCATCACCGAGGCCAGGTCGCCGCTGCCACTGCCCCAGCTCCGAGGCCGGATCTCCGCTGCTGTCGGAATACCGCAGAGCTCCGGAGTCGGACCGCTGCCGCTGGAATGCTGCCCCAGCTCCGCGGCCGCCAGCTCCGCTATTAGGCCTCGGCGGAGACGGAGACGGGGGATACGACAAGTAACGTTGCATCCCCCCCAAAGGAAGAGACCAAAAATGTTTCTCCCCTCCACCCACACACATACACAACATAATAAACCAAGATTAACTAAAACAGGACAAAAGAACAACAAAAAAGAGAAAAATAAGGACGGACTGCAGGCGAGCCGCAGCTGTTAAGGCAGCGCCGCAATCTTCCATGAAACCATTGAATATATTAACCCTGTCTTCCCACCACTGGATGTGTCTTACGCATTTTTCCTGAGGCGGTTGTGAACACAGCAGCATATTTTGTTTCTTTCCAACTTCTTGGCAGAGGTTCCATAGTAGGCCCAGATTAGATTCTACTTAGATTCTGTACTGATTTCATTAGTTTTTTCTGTTTTTCAATTCATTTTGTAACCTGTTGACATAACTTGTGTCTCTCCTTCTCGGTTTCTTTCAACTGTTTCTCGGCAGCTTGTGTATTATCTGTTTCTTCTCGATACATGAGTTCTCTGTAGCTTTCAATTGGCTCGTTAACTTGCTCCCATATCGAGTTTTCCTCCTTCTTAGTTTCTTTCAGGTAGGCTGCTTGTCCTTAACTGAGCTTGACTTCGCCATCTTGTGGTTCCTCTGGCGTGGCTTCTTCTTCATCTTCAGGTTCCATGATTTTATACAGGTCTTGGCAGATTGCCAAGTCTTTAAATTGGAATGAACAAAGTCCTCTGCTGGTTGCTCTAATTTTGTTTTGTCAACATTTTCATCAGAAGAATAACAAACTGAGATTGTTGCCAACATCTCATCAACATCCACAGGCTGGCAGTGACAATAGTTCAGAAGGAATGTGTGTTCTCAAGACTTCAAAACTATTTCCAAGGTCGGACGTCTGGATTTCTCCAGGCAAATTGGAAAAACACTCTTCTAGCTATCTTCCAAGCAAGTGGCCGGCATTCATTTATCTGGCTCTTCTTACAGAAGCCGTTTAAAATTAAAGCTTTGCAGCTTCAAAATTCAAAAAAATAATAGTCGATTTTACTCACAATTTCTTGATAAGGTCTTCAGATCTTCAGATAAGTCTCTTCGCTGTCGATAGACCTCAAGGCCATCTCTGGCCGAGACCCATTGTCTTCAATTCCTCGGCTGGAACCGGTCTTCTGGCCAAAACCTCAATCGAGATCTTAGCCAAATCTTCTGTCCCACTCTGTGTCAGAGGTATCCTTTGACTTAATGTAGCGGCAGATTTTTATATCGTTCAAGAGATTACTCCCTCTAGCCACTAAGTGGACCACATGATTAAGGAGAATGTTGTAATATGCATGTGAGCTCTCCGTCAGAGACCTTCAGAGTTTCTTCACGGATAAATCTTCATAACACAGTCTTTTGATTAATAGATTCTTTATTGTTGATGAAAAACAATAAGGTACATCCAACCTTACCTCCGAGTCATACACTTTAATCTTCATTGAACTCCAGCATATCGCTTTAAAGGTTAGAAAACTCCTTGTGTCTTTGTTAGGCTTCGCATGGTCAAAGGGTATGCTTTCCTCATGCGTCCAAAACTAAACCTAAGCTTCTGCGCAAGAAACTTAGCTCCAAACACGCCCTAAAATAAGTCATAAATCCTACCCACATAATAACGGGCAGTCTAAAATATAAAGACACATGCCATAATTAATGACACACAAAATAAACCAAATGACCACTACATGGTAATTGCTCTGCCCAAGACACTAAGAAATAGCAGAAAATTGTGAATGTGGCCCAATCCATCATTCATGCCAACCTCCCTCCACCACCATCGACTTCATCTGTACTTTGCACTGATTCAGGGAAAACAGCCAACATAATCAAGACCATTGAAACGTTGGTTATTCTCTCTTCTCCTTCCTCCTATCAGGCAAAAGACACAAAAACATGAAAGCACATAATACCATATTCAAGAAAAGCTGCATCCCTACTGTTCTCAGACTCTTATCGGACTACTCACATGCTAGGGATGAATTCCCGATCTTCCAATCTTCCTCGTTGCAGCCCTTGCACTTGTTTTTGCCTGCATTTTCTCTGTCGCTGTAACACTATATTCTGCACTGTGTTCATTTTCTCTTTTGAAATACCTGCTGTACTCATGGATTATATGAGGTTACTAGGGAAATTGATGAGGGTAAAGCGGTGGATGTTGTCTATATGGACTTCAGTAAGGCCTTTGACAAGGTTCCACATGGAAGGTTGGTTAAGAAGGTTCAATTGTTGGGTATTAATAGTGGAGTAGCAAGATGGATTCAACAGTGGCTGAATGGGAGATACCAGAGATTAATGGTGGATAACTGTTCGTCAGGTTGGAGGCCAGTGACTAGTGGGTGCCACAGGGATCTGTGTTGGGTCCACTGCTGTTTGTCATATACATCAATGATCTGGATGATGGTATGGTAAATTGGATTAGTAAGTATGCAGATGATACTAAGATAGGTGGTATTGTGGATAATGAAGTAGATTTTCAAAGTCTACAGAGAGATTTAGGCCATTTGGAAGAGTGGGCTGAAAGATGGCAGATGGAGTTTAATGCTGATAAGTGTGAGGTGCTACATCTTGGCAGGACAAATCAAAATAGAATAGTAGAATAGAATAGTTTCTTTATTGTCATTGTAACATGAACCATGTACAACAAAATTTAAAAATGTCAGCCAGTCAGTGCACCATTCAAACATTTCTAAAAGCTAACGATACATACAAGGTAAAATATTAAAAAAGATAAACAACTAAAATAAATATCATGAAAATAGCACGCATAAACACCCAACCCTACATCCTTCTGTCGATTTCACAGTGTACCACAGTCCCTTAGTATGTATCGCCCCTGCGTTCCTTGGCGGCTACATTTAGTGCCTTTATAGCAGTGGGGTAAAACTGTTTTTAAGTCTGTTTGTCCTTGTCCTTGTAGATCTGTACCGTCTGCCTGACGGCAACAGTTCAAACAGGGAGTGTCCGGGGTGGTAAATGTCCTTTATAATACTCTGGGATTTTTTGATACAGCGGGAACTGTGTAGGTCCTTCAAGGTAAGGAGAGGGCAGCCGACAATCCTCTGGGCGTTGTCAATGGCCCTCTGGAGCACTTTCCTCTGAGCCGCTGTGCAGCTGGTGTACCATACGCATACACAGCTCTCAATGGAGCACCGATAAAAGGACAGCAGCAGTCTCTGATTGATGTTATTCTTCCTGAGCACCCTCAGGAAGTGCAGTCTCTACTGGACCTTTTTCAGCAGCGCAGAGGTGTTCACGCTCCACATCAGGTCCTCCTCAATATGGATTCCCAGGAAGCGGAAATCCGCCACCCTCTCCACACAGTCCCAAATAGGATGTACATGGTAAATGGTAGCGAATTGAGGAATGCAATTGAACAGAGGGATCTAGGAATAACTGTGCAAAGTTCCCTGAAGGTGGAATCTCATGTAGATAGGGTGGTAAAGAAAGCTTTTGGTGTGCTGGCCTTTATAAATCAGAGCATTGAGTATAGAAGTTGGGATGTAATGTTAAAATTGTACAAGACATTGGTGAGGCCAATTCTGGAGTATGTTGTACAATTTTGGTCGCAAATTATAGGAAAGAAAAGACCAAGTGCAGATCCGTTGGGTCTGTTCCCCCAACGTGCGGTTGTAGGGGGGGAGGCGGCATGCAGCGTCTCACACACACTAACTATTCCCCCCCCCCCCCCCTCCTCGCCCCCCTGCACTCACGCTATTACCCCCCTTGATATTATATTAATTTGCTCCTTTGGATCAGTCAACCATTCGGGACCTTGTCAAATGCCTTACTAAAGTCCATGTACACCACATCCACTGAAGAGAGGAGGGGGAGAGAGGAGAGGGGGGGAGAGGAGGGGGGGGAG
>NW_022630982.1:0-37320 GCF_010909765.2 Amblyraja radiata
CCATGACACCCAGGTCTCGTTGCATCTCCCCTTTTCCTAATCGGCCATCAGATTAGGATGGCAAGAATGCTTTACACATTGAATTGTCACCTGATTGTTCTGTTAATATTGTTTATTCCAGAGCTACAGGTTTGTGAACGCCTGTCTTCATCATGGCTGAAGGTGGTGACTGTGGAGGTGATTCAGTGGCCTCTACATCAAAGGAACAAAAAGGTCAGTGAGCCTTCTGTGACATAAATATGATGCCCTGACAGTGGGTGTACACCTGATGCAAGAAATGATGTTCACATGGAAGTGGGAATAGGGAAGGGCCTGAGCACAGAGAGTTGACATCTACAGGGACATCACAGTCATAGGTGGGCGGATGCAGGAATTATCTGTCAATCCAACAACATATGAATAAAAAAGAGATTTGCTATTGTATACCGATTTAGGTGTTTTAACCATATAACCATATAACAATTACAGCACGGAAACAGGCCATCTCGGCCCTTCAAGTCCGTGCCGAACACTTATTTTCCCCTAGTCCCATCTACCTGCACTCAGACCATAACCCTCCATTCCTTTCCCATCCATATACCTATCCAATTTATGTTTAAATGATAAAATCGAACCTGCCTGCCTCCACCACTTCCACTTTCTATCAACTTCTTGTTGTGCCGCTTGTCCCATGCTGTCCTTGCTTTATTTCAGTATTCAGTATTTCTTTAATATCATTTCACTGAGTACTCGCATACACAGAGGAAACGAAAAAACGTTGCTCAATCGGTTTCCATTCAGTGTATACATTTAAAAAAGGATAATACATAGAGCTGTAAAACCAAATTAAACTTACCATGTTTAAAAGAAAGTAGGCCTAAGATTAACAATATAATAAAAACAGACATTCCTATCGACAGTGGCTTTACTTTGACAGGTGCCTAACTGTCAAAGTATGGGCGGGGTTGGATGTGTTGGTGAGCGATATTTTGGGAGGGGACAAAGTCCGTTAACCAGTCTTATTGCCTGTGGGAAGAAGCTGAGGAGCATCCTGCTGGTTTTTCAGCTGATGCTCCTGTACCTCTTCCCAGATGGTAGAATGGAAAAGATGTGATGTGATGGGTGGTAGGGGTCCTGGATGATGGAGATGGCTCTACTGATGCTCCTCTTCTTGTATATCTCCAGCAGGAAAGGGAGTGGGGCACCAATAATCCTGCTGGCGGTCTTCACTATCCTGTTGAGTTGATATTGTTCGTAAGCCTTGCAGCTCCCGAACCAGGAAGTGATGCCGTAGGTTATTATGCTTTCAATTGTGCCCCTGTAGAAGGTTCTTAGATGGGCAGTGGGGAGACCTGCTTTCCTTAGTCTCCGGAGAGGGTGGAGTCGCTGTTGGGCTCTTTTGACCACTGCTGTGGTATTGGTCATAGGATTTCTTGCAAATCCCAAAGACGTTGAGTCTAAATATCTGGGATCGAGAAATGAGGTGAGAATGACAGCTGTAGACAAAAAGGCAGCATTTGAACTGCATGGTATTAGGGCATTCTGATAAAACGGAATTACATATGTATCAAGGATTAAAAAAAAACACTGCACTGGGCCCAAATATTTACAAATATTGACCTTTCATCCATCTTAAGATCCGAAGTTGGTTACTTCTGATGGTTACAGAATTTTCAATTCCACTGCAACTGCTGAGAAAATGCAGTCAAGTCAAGTCAAGTCACATTTATTTATATAGCACATTAAAAAAACAACTCTGTGTTTAAGAAGGAACTGCAGATGCTGGAAAATCGAAGGTACACAAAAAAGATGGGAAACTCAGCGGGTGCATCAGCATCTATGGAGCGAAGGAAATAGGCAACGTTTCGGGCCGAAACACTTCTTCAGACTGATGGAGGGTGGGGGGGCGGGGAGAAGAAAGGAAAAAGGAGGAGGAGGAGCCCGAGGGCTGAGGGATAGGAGGAGACAGTAGGAGGGCTGAGGAAGGGGAGGAGACAGCAAGGACTAACAAAATTGAGATAATTCAATGTTCATGCCCCCAGGATGCAGACTCCCCAAGCGGAATATGAGGTGCTGTTCCTCCAATTTCCGGGTATTGCTCACTCTGGCCATGGAGGAGACCCAGGACAGAGAGGTCGGATAAGGAGTGGGACTCCTTGAAGTGCTGAGCCACCGGGAGGTCAGGTTGGTTATTGTGGACTGAGCGGAGGTGTTCGGCGAAACGATTGCCCAGCCTCCGCTTGGTCTCACCGACACAACTCTCGTTGGCCAAAGTGCTTTACATTTGTTATAACAATAGTATAAACAAACAAACTACATACATATATACATATAGCCCTCGCTCAGTGGACGTCAGCAAAGGCTTGGGAGTATAGATAAGTTTTGCAGTCAATGCTTACATACCAAATAACTCGTCAATAGACCAAAGTGGAAAGTAACACTCATGTCAAACAACAAGGATTTGCGTATAGGAGCAGGGAGGTTCTACTGCAGTTGTACAGGGTCCTGGTGAGACCACACGTGGAGTATTGTGTACAATTTCGGTCTCCTAATCTGAGGAAAGACATTCTTGCCATAGAGGGAGTACAGAGAAGGTTCACCAGACTGATTCCTGGGATGGCAGGACTTTCATATGAAGAAAGACTGGATAGACTTGGCTCGTACTCACTAGAATTTAGAAGATTGAGGGGGGGATCTTATGGAAACGTACAAAATTCTTAAGGGGTTGGACAGGCTAGATGCAGGAAGATTGTTCCCGATGTTGGGGAAGTGCAGAACAAGGGGCCACTCACAGTTTAAGAATAAGGGGGAAATCTTTAAAGGCCGAGATTAGAAAAATATTTTATTTCACACACAGAGAGTGGTGAATCTGTGGTTATATGTGGCCCTTGTGGCTAAAGGGATCAGGGGGTATGGACAGAAGGCAGGTACAGGATACTGAGTTGGATGATCAGCCATGATCATATTGAATGGCGGTGCAGGCTCGAAGGGCCGAATGGCCTCTACTCCTGCACCTATTGTCTATGTTTCTATAATTAGTTAGTCAAATC
Organism: Amblyraja radiata; assembly: GCF_010909765.2. Taxonomy (NCBI): domain Eukaryota; kingdom Metazoa; phylum Chordata; class Chondrichthyes; order Rajiformes; family Rajidae; genus Amblyraja; species Amblyraja radiata. The sequence goes on from NW_022630982.1 coordinate 3,030, forward strand.
AAGTCACATTTATTTATAGAGCACGTTTAAAAAAACAACTCTTGTTGGCCAAAGTGCTTTACATTTGTTATAAGAATAGTATAAACAAGTGGTTCCCAACCTTTTTTAGCTCATGGCCCCCTTGGGCTCTTTAAAATTTTCTGTTTCCCCCCCCCCCCCCCGACATTATTAGCGGAAATAGGTGGCCCCCTTCATTGAACCTTAATCCCCACATTTATTTGTGCCCCCCCTGCGATTTGCCATATATGGCTCCAGCTTGGGAATCACTGGTATAAATGAACAAACTACATACATATAGACATATAGCCCTCGCTCAGAGGACGTCAAGGAAGGCTTGAGAGCATAGATACGTTTTTCCAAGTTAGTTAGTTGCCCAATTGTAGCTAATTACAAAATTCAATTACTAGATCTAAACATCTATTTGGACTACGCAGTTGCAGCATGGGACCCATACACAAATAAAAACATTTCTTCCATCGAACGTTTGGTATGCTAGCCTTTATAAATCAGAGCATTGAGTATAGAAGCTGGGATGTAATGTTAAAATTGTACAAGGCATTGGTGAGACCAATTCTGGAGTATGGTGTACAATTTTGGTCGCCCAATTATAGGAAGGATGTCAACAAAATAGAGAGAGTACAGAGGAGATTTACTAGAATGTGGCCTGGGGTTCAACAACTAAGTTACAGGGAAAGGTTGAATAAGTTAGGTCTTTATTCTCTGGAGCGCAGAAGGTTAAGGGGGGACTCGATAGAGGTCTTTAAAATGATGAGAGGGATAGACAGAGTTGATGTGTACCAGCTTTTCCCTTTGAGAATAGGGAAGATTCAAACAAGAGGACATGACTTCAGAATTAAGGGACAGAGGTTTAGGGGTAACATGAGGAGGAACTTCTTTACTCAGAGAGTGGTAGCGGTGTGGAATGAGCTTCCAGTGGAAGTGGTGGAGGCAGGTTCGTTGGTATCATTTAAAAATAATTTGGATAGGCATATGGATGAAGAGGGAATGGAGGGTTATGGTATGAGTGCAGGCAGGTGGGACTGAGTGAAAAAAGTTGTTCGGCACGGACTTGTAGGGCCGAGATGGCCTGTTTCCGTGCTGTAATTGTTATATGGTTATATGGTTATATGGAACGTGTCCAAAGACAGGCAGCTCGATTTGTTACTAACATCTATGGGAGAGAAGCGAGTGTCACCAAACTTCTGAATTCTCTGGGGTGGAACCTTCTCCAAGATGTGAAGCTCACCGTTTGACCTGTTTTTAATGTTAAATGGTCAGCTCGACATAGACTACAAGATCTACACCAAACCCAAACCAATTAGGAGCAGACGAGGGCATTCGATCCAATTTGTGATCCCAGCTAAAAAGACAGATGTGTACAGCAATTCGTTCTTCCCCCGCACAATTAAAGAATGGAATAATCTCCACCCTGCTATAGTTACCCAACCAGATGCAACTTAATTTAAAGTAGCTCTCTCTTCCCAAAACCCATTCTGACTTAAGTCCTCCATCCACCACCTCCTGTTTAAATTCCATTTGGAATATTTTGGAGGGCCAAGAAACAAAGAAGAACCAAGAATAGAAACATAGAAAATAGGTGCAGGAGTAGGCCATTCGACCCTTCGAGCCTGCACCGCCATTCGAAATGATTAAGGCTGATCATCCAACTCAGTATCCCATCCCTACCTTCTCTCCATACCCCCCTGATCCCTTTAGCCACAAGGGCCTCATCTAGCTCCCTATTAAATATACTGGCCTCAACTACCAATGAACTGGCCTCAACTACCTTCTGTGGCAGAAAATTCCACAGATTCACCACTCTCTGTGTAAAAAATGATTTTCTCATCTCGGTCCTAAAAGACTTCCCTCTTATCCTTAAACTGTGACCCCTTAGTTCTGGACTTCCCCAACATCGGGAATAATCTTCCTGCATCTAGTCTGTCCAACCCCTTAAGAATTTTGTAAGTTTCTATAAGATCCCCCTTCAATCTTCTAAATTCTAGCGAGTACAAGCCGAGTCTATCCAGTCTTTCTTCATATGAAAGTCCTGCCATCCCAGGAATCAGTCTGGTGAACCTTCACTGTACTACCTCTATGGCCAGAATGTCTTTCCTCAGATTAGGAGACCAAAACTGTACGCAATACTCCAGGTGTGGTATCACCAAGACCCTGTACAACTGCAGTAGAACCTCGTTGCTCCTATACTCAAATCCTTAAGAATCTATCCATTTCTTAAGAAAAGATTTAACATTTTTAAATAGCCTAAGTGTCCAAATAACATTCACACTAGAATTCACAATATAGCATGATTTTTAAATCTCATTGTCGTGGATTTATGGGCCAAATGGAAGGAATTTAGTGTTTGATTCTTGTAAATGAATGGCCATTTATTTGGTCACTAATGGCTCCTTACCTCCAGTTGCCTTTATCTAAGCAGGTTCATTGCACGACACTGAACAACCAGACTTGCCTTCTCCCTGGTCAGCTCCTGTACAAGCTGCTCTGGGAATCCATGGGAGGGAGACAGACAGACAGCCACTCCACAAAATCCTCGTCCACTTGGCCTTGCTCTCCTGTCCCACCCTGCGCCTTCCGCCCCGCTCTTGACGTCACCGCTTACGGCGGTGCTGCGGGGCAGCGACGTCATTTCCGGGCCGGTGCCCCTCTCTCTCCCCCCCTGCCGTCACAACTGTATTTCACTCGCTCCCGGGCCCCACAACTGTATCACACTCGCTCCTGGGCGGCTCGAACTCTCCAGCCGGTTAACCTCCCGCCTCCCCCTCTCTACCCCCCCTCCTCTCTCCCACCCCCTTCCTCCTCCTTTCTCCCCCCCCCTCTCTCCCACCCCCTTTCTCCTCTCTCTTCCCCCCTCCTCTCTCACACCCCTTCTCTCTCTACCCCCCCTCCTCTCTCCCACCCCCTTGCTCGCCTCTTCCCCCCCTCCTCTCTCCCACCCCTCCCCCCTCCCCCTCTCTCCCACCTCTCCTCTTCCCCCCCTCCTCTCTCTCGCCTCCTCCTCTTTCGCCCCCCTCCTCCTCTCTCCTCCCGTCTCTTTATCCACCCCTCCTCCCCCTCCCCCTCCCCCTCCTCCTCCCCCTCCTCCTCCCCCCCCCCCTCATCCCTCCCCCTCACTCACTAACCGTCCATCGCCGCCGTTAACCGCTCCGAAGCTGGAACAGATGTGAAGCGACGGTAAAGAGGTAAAAAGCATGAATTTAAAGCTGCTGCATTTGATTGACACCGTGTCTCCCGCCTCCACCCGGGATCCGAGCGTGTGTGTGCGGGGCCAGAGCGCATGTGTGCGGGGCCAGAGAAAGGTGTTTGTTATATATAGTGTTGCACGTAAGGTCACTGGGTCATAGGGCTTGACGCACGGAGCCGCTCAATCCATCCGTAGGAAATCCGCAACTTCCGGTATATGTTATTAATGCAAGAAACGCGTACTTTCCTAGCTGTTAAAAAACCGCCAAAATGTTGAATTTCAGCGCTGTAAAAAATTGTGGAAGTCGGGGTAAGCGTGAGAGACGTGCACCCAAATGTCGACGATTTTTTTCCAATATTATATTTGAATAATTCATTTTAAACAAGATTTACTGCATAACTGTTTCGAAACTTCGCACTTATTTGATTCGATGATTACACAACTGAAATCACTTTTCTTTTAATTTACATGAAACAATTCGTTTTTACAAAATTGCTTGTTTTTGGATTTTTAATTCCCCACTGCTCTCTCCTCATTTCTTTTTCAAACTTAGCCATTAAGAAGGAACCGAATGTCCAGAGTTCCACAGCCGTCGCCTTACCTGGAGCCTGGACTCTGCTTCACTGGGCCTGAAGCCTCCACGCTGCTAACTCCCACTCTCCCGGGTTTCACTGCGCTGGGTCCTAGTGCTAGTCTGCCTAGCCTTGTTAACCCCAGTGGCTGTTCCACTGAGTCTTCCCCATTCCCCTCTAACTATGTGACCCATGCTCTTCCCCACCCACAGCACAGCCCTCTCACCCCCCACCCTCTGACCACCCACCCTCCCCCACCACCCATCCCCTAAACCATCCACCACCATCCCACCCCCTAACCCCCCACCCCCTGACCACCCCCCACCCCCTGACGTTCTCTGAACTTATTTTTAAACTGAGTTGGATAATTTAAGTACGCCGACAACGGGACGGATCTCACGTAGGGGACAAGGCAAGGTAGGCTGTTTATTTTAACATTAAAAAGTCCTGGAGCAACTCAGTGGGTCAGGCAGCATCTGAGGAGAACATGCATAGGTGACGTTTCACAGAGTGCTGCTGTAATTCGGGTCAGGCAGCATCTGTGGTCAATGTGGATAGATGTTTCAGGTCTGAAGAAGGGTCGTGGCCTAAAAAAAACCAGCCCCTATCCATGTTCTCCATAGACAGACACAAAATGCTGGAGTAACTCAGCGGGACAGGCAGCATCTCTGGAGTGATGGAACCTTCTTCAGACTGGGAGTCACAGGAGAGTGAGACACAGAGATAAGGAAGTGTAAGGTGTTACTACAGCACTCTGTATTACACGAATAGTGTCAGGTTAGGAAAATGGAAAGTACAACGAGATCTGTGTGTCCTGGTACATCAGTCACTGAAAGTAAGCATGCAGGCAGTGAAGCAGTACAGCAGGCAGTGAAGAAAGCCAATGACATGTTGGCCTTCATAGGGCGAGGAGTTGAGTTTAGGCGCAAGGAGGACCTACCGCAGTTGTACAGGGCCCTGGTGACACCACACCAGGAGCATTGTGTGCAGTTTTGGTCTCCAAATTTGAGGAAGGATATTCTTGCTATTGAGGGAGCCCAGCGTAGGTTCACGCGGTTAATTCCTGAGATGATGACGGGACTGACATATGTTGAAAGAATGGGTCGACTGGGTTTGTATTCACTGGAATTCAGAAGGATGAGCGGGTATCTTACAGAATCGTATAAAATTAGTGAGGGATTGGACAGGGCAGATGCAGGAAACATGTTCCCCATGTTGGGGGAGTCCAGAACTGTTAAGGCACATTTCTTAAAACAGACAGCTCACAATAAGTTAGATCAACTAACACAAGCTTTAGAAACATAGACAATATGTGCAGGAGTAGTCCATTCGGCCCTTCGAATCTGCACCGCCATTCGATATGAACATGGCTGATCATCCAACTCAGTAACCCATCCCTGCCTTCTCTCCATACCTCCTGATCCCTTTAGCCACAAGGGCCACATCTAACTCCGTCTTAAATATAGCCAATGAACTGGCCTCAACTACCTTCTGTGGCAGAGAATTCCACAGATTCACCACTCTCTGTGTGTGAAAAAAATGTTTTTCTCATCTGGGTCCTAAAATATTTCCCCTTATCCTTAAACTGTGACCCCATGTTCTGGACTTCCCCAACATCCAGCATTCTGTGAAACGTCACCTATCCATGTTCTCCACAGATGCTGCCTGACCCGCTGAGTTACTCCAGCACTTTGTGTTATAGAAATAGAGTGATACAGTGTGGAAACAGGACCTTCGGCTAAACATGCCCACACCGACCAACATGCCCGGCTACACTAGTCCCACCTGCCTGCATTTGGTCCATATCCCTCCAAACCTGGCCTATCTATGTACCTGTCTATAACTGTTTCTTAAATGTTGGGATAGTCCCAGCCTCAACTACCTCCTCCGGCAGCTTCTTCCACACACCCACCATTCTCTGTTGAAAAGTCACCCATCAGATTCCTATTAAATCTTTTCCACTTCACCTTGAACCCATGTCCTCTGGTCCTCGATTCCCCCACTCTGGGCAAGAGATTCTGTGCATCCAACTAAATTGTGTTCTATGCAAGATTTCAGCATCAGCAGTTTCTTGTGTCTCCCTCACCTATATCCACCTATCACTTCTGAAGAAGGGTCTCAACCTGAAACATCATCCATTCCTTCTCTCAAGAGATGTTGCCTGTCCCGCTGAGTTACTCCAGCAATTTGTATCCACCTATCACTTGCCAGGCTTTGTCCAGCCCCCATATCTCTTTTCCAGCTTACTCCCCCCACCCTCTCCAATTTGTCAGAAGAATGGTCCTGCCTCAAAACGTCGTCTGTCCATTCATAGAAACATAGACAATAGGTATAGGAGTAGGCCATTCGGCCCTTCGAGATTGCACCGCCATTCAATATGATCATGGCTGATCATCCAACTCAGTATCCTGTACCTGCCTTCTCTCAATACACCCTGATCCCTTTAGCCACAAGGGCCACATCTAACTCCCTCTTAAATATAGCCAATGAACTGGCCTCAACTACCTTCTGTGGCAGAGAATTCCAGAGATTCACCACTCTCTGTGTGAAAAATGTTTTCCTCATCTCGGTCCTAAAAGATTTCCCCCTTATCCTTAAACTGTGACCCCTTGTTCTGGACTTCCCCAACATCGGGAACAGTCTTCCTGCATCTCGCCTGTCCAAACCCGTAAGAATTTTGTAAGTTTCTAAAGCGGTGGAGGAACTCAGTGGGTCAGGCGGCATCTGTAGAGGGAAGGGAATATAAGGCGACCACTCCCACCTCTCCTTTCCGACTTTCTCCACCCCCCACACCAAGCAGTCTGAAGAAGGATCCTGACCTAGAATGTTGCCTGTCCATGCTCTCCAGAGGTGCAAGTTACTCCAGGAGATTGGGTCTCTTTTTGTAAACCTGCATCTGCAGTTCCTTGTATCTAGACTAGGCGCGCATTGCACCCTACACTTGCGCCCAGTCCACCAAGGCCTGTTGAATCTCCCGGTTGCCAAACATTTTAACTCCCTTTCCCATTCCCACACTGATCTTTCTGTCCTGGGCCTCCTCCATTGCCTGAGTGAAGTGACACGCAAACTGGAGGGACAGCACCTCATAGCTCACAGCCCAATGGTATGAACATTGAATTCTCCAAATTAAACGGACATCCCCCCTCTCCCTCGAGGGCCATCTCTTCGTCATTCCTCTGTCTTTTTCTAGCTGGTGAAAGGCGTCAGGATTAATCCGGAGTCACCGCTTCCCGTATTTTAAGCATGTTTTAAAAGTATGTTTTAGTGTTTCAAGGTTTTTTTTACATGGGGGGGGGGGAATTGGGGGAAACTTTTTTTCAGTCACTTACCTCGACGGAGATGCGATTTTTCTCATTTGCCGAGGATCGCCCGTGAGGGGCTCCAACCTCGGGGCCTGTGGACTTTAACACCGTGAAGCCCGCGGTCTCCGGTAAGAAGAGGCCGACTCGGGAGCTCCATGCTGCGGAGTGTTCCAATCCATCCCGACGTCGGAGTTTCCATCATTCCAACGCGACGGCTTCGGACATCGGACCGTCGGCAGCGGCGACTGCGGAGGGTTCAACAGCCCCGACCACGGGTGAACAAACGAGGAAGGTGATTGAACTTTATTACCTTCCATCACAGTGAGGAATGTGGATTCCGCTGTGGTGGATGTCTCTGTTACATTTTTATTTTATGTGGCTGTGTGTCTTGTTGCTTTTTACTTAGTATGGCTGTATGGGAACTCACATATCACTGAACCTCAATTGGTGCATGTGAATGTAAATGTGAACTGAACTAACTCTCTGTTGAAAACATCCAGTGAATTGGCCTCCACTGCCATCTATGGCAGGGAATTCCACAGATTCACAACTCTCTGGGTGAAAAAAGCTTCTCCTCATCTCAGTCCTAAATGTCCTACCCCTTATTCTTAAACTGTGGCACCTGGTTCTGATAATATCCTAGTTATATAATACAAATTATAACGTCGGGTATTTTATTGAGTAAAGATTAATTTGACTTCTTTGGGTTTTGGGTTCTGAAGCTTTGTAATTCTGTGCTCTAGATGAGCTGGGTGATCAGGAAATTGGAGGCCAGCATTCAAACTGCATCCAAGCTGCTTCCTGTTGTGCCCAAGCAAAAGATATTGACAATGGTGGGAGAGGATGTGTTTCCTGTGAAGGTGCTGGCTTCTGTCAACAGAAGCCTTGAGAGAGGATGTGTTTCCTTTGGAGTTGGGTCTCTGTAAACAGGAACTTCTGTGGGTAATTGATACAGATCCTTACATTGTTTAAGAAGGTACTGCAGATGATAGACCTTTGACTAAGTTCCTGTTGTTTGGGGGTTTGTAACTAAAGTTTGTCCTCGATATAACCATAGCATGAGAAGTATTGTGTTAGTGACAATAATGCTTTAAATGTGATTGATGTGTTAGACGTCATTGCTCCAACTGTGTATAAACATGTGACTACGTTTCCAAAATACTAACAAAAGATGCTGTGTGCCTTTGTTCATTAGAGTGATGGCCCAGGAGGGTTAAGTATGTGTTGCATACTTGACTTTGTATCCCCTGGCACTCTCGTCGGCTAAATGATCAGTAAAGCTTGTGTTGGTTGATCGAACTTATTGTGAGTTGTCCGTTTTAAGAAATGTACCTTAACAGTTCTGGAATCCCCCAACATGGGGAACATGTTTCCTGCATCTACTCTGTCCAATCCCTCACTAATTTTATACGATTCTATAAGAACCCGCTCATCCTTCTGAATTCCAGTGAATACAAACCCAGTCGACCCATTCTTTCAACATATGTCAGTCCCGCCATCATCTCACGAATGAACGTGGAGAACCTACGCTGGGCTCCCTCAATAGCAATAATATCCTTCCTCAAATTAGGAGACCAAAACTGCACACAATCCTCAAGGTGTGGTGTCACTAGGGCTCTGTACAACTGCAGTAGGTCCTCCTTGCACCTAAGCTCAACTCTTCGCCCTATTAAGGCCAACATGCCCTTAGCTTTCTTCATTGCCTGCTGTACCTGCATGCTTACTTTCAGTGACTGATGTACCAGGACACACAGATCTCGTTGTACTTCCCATTTTCCTAACCTGACACTATTCATATATTACAGAGTGCTGGAGTAACACCTTACACTTCCTTATCTATGTGTCTCACTCTCCTGTGACTCTCAGTCTGAAGAAGGTTCCTTCACTCCAGAGATGCTGCCTGTCCCGCTGAGTTACTCCAGCATTTTGTGTCTGTATATGGAGAACATGGAGAGGGGTCAGGGGGTGGTCAGGGTGGCGGGGGTGTGGGGGTGGGGTGAGAGGGATGTAGTGTGGGTGGAGAAGAGCAGGGGTCACATAGTTAGAGGGGGATGGGGAAGACTCAGTGGAACAGCCACTGGGGTTAACAAGGCTGGGCAGACTTGCACTAGGAACCAGCACAGTCAAACCCAGGAGAGTGTGAGTTAGCAGCGTGGAGGCTTCAGGCCCAGTGCAGAGTCCAGGCTCCAGGTAAGGCGACGGCTGTGGGCTGCTGGAGGGAGGTGGAGTGGCGAGGGTCGGCGGACCCGCTCTGGCCCCACACACACGCGCTCTGGATCCCGGGTGGAGGCGGGAGAGCGGGTCAAGCACACGGTGTCAATGCTTTAAATTCATGGGTCCCAGGAGCGATTGTAATACAGTTGTGTGGGGCCCGGGAGCGAGTGTAATACAGTTGTGGGGCCCCGGAGCGAGTGTAATACAGCTGTGGGGCCCCGGAGCGAGTTTAATACAGTTGTGGGGCCCCGGAGCGAGTGTAATACAGTTGTGCGGCCCGGGAGCGAGTGTAATACAGTTGTGGGGCCCGGGAGCGAGTGTAATACAGGGTGGGACAGGAGAGCAAGTCCAAGTGGACGAGGAGTTTGTGGAGTGCCTGTCTGTCTGTCTCCCTCACGGATTCCCAGAGCAGCTTGTACAGGAGCTGACCAGGGAGAAGGCAAGTCTGGTTGTTCAGTGTCGTGCAATGAACATGCTTAGATAAAGGCAACTGGAGGTGAAGGAGCCATTAGTGACCGAATAAATGGCCATTCATTTACAGGAATCAAACACAAAATTCCTTCCCTTTGGCCCATAAATCCACAACAATGAGATTTAAAATCATGCTATATCGTGAATTCTTGTGTGAATGTTATTTGAACACTTAGGCTATTTAAAATGTTAAATCCTTTCTTAAGAAATGGATAGATTCATAGCAAAAGGATTTGAGTATAGGAGCAGCGAGGTTCTACTGCAGTTGTACAGGGTCTTGGTGAGACCACACCTGGAGTATGGCGTACAGTTTTGGTCTCCTAATCTGAGGAAAGACATTCTTGCCATCGAGGGAGTACAGAGAAGGTTCACCAGACTGATTCCTGGGGTGGCAGAACTTTCATATGAAGAAAGACTGGATAGACTTGGCTTGTACTCGCTAGAAATTAGAAGATTGAGGGGGGATCTTATAGAAACCTACAAAATTCTTAAGGGGTTGGACAGGCTAGATGCAGGAAGATTATTCCCGATGTTGGGGAAGTCCAGAACAAGGGGCCATACACACAGTTTAAGGATAAGGGGGAAGTCGAGATGAGAAAAACATTTTTTTCACACACGCAGAGACTGGTGAATCTGTGGAATTCTCTGCCACAGAAGATAGTTGAGGACACACAGTTCATTGGCTATATTTAAGAGGGAGTTAGATGTGGCCCTTGTGGCTAAAGGGATCAGGGGGTATGGAGAGAAGGCAGGTACAGGATACTGAATTGGATGATCAGCCGTGATCATATTGAATGGTGAATGGTCCAGGCTCGAAGGGCCGAATGTAAAGTAAGTAAAGTAAAGTAAAGTAGCCTTTATTGTCATTCAGACCTTGCGGTCTGAACGAAATGTTGTTGCCTTGCAGTCCTACATATAGTAAAAAATGGCAAAAACACACAAAAAACACAAATTAACATCCACCACAGTGAGTTGAATACTCCTCATTGTGATGGAAGGCAAAAGTCTCTTCCCTTCTTATTCTCCCTCTGCGCCGAGGCGATCCAGGCTTCGGATGTTATGACCCCGCCGGGCGATGGTAAGTAATGTCAGTCCCGCGGCTGAATCCGAGCTCCGCGAACGGGCCGGTTCAGCTCCGCGGCCCGGGGTGGTCGAAGCCGCCGAAGCTGTGGCCCTCCAGTCCAGAGGACACAGCTGTTGTCGCGGGAGCTCCGGTGAACAGGTCACCAACCTGCGAGCTCCCGACGATGTCGTCCACCGGGCACGCGGCCGGTCCTCCGAGGCCGGATCGCTGCTGCTGCTGCCGCTGCCCGCTCCGAGGTCTGGTGGGCTGCTGCCGCAGGTCGCTGCCCGCGCCGGGGTCGGGTCGCCACTGCCGCTGCCCGCGCCGGGGTCGGGTCGCCACTGCCGCTGCCCGCGCCGGGGTCGGGTCGCCACTGCCGCTTCCCGCTCCGGGGTCGGGTCGCCACTGCCGCTGCCCGCACCGAGGGCGGGTCGCCGCTGCCCCATCTCCGAGGCCGCCAGCTCCGCTATTAGGCCTAGGCGGAGACGGATGCGGGGGATACGACAATAGAAGTCGCATACCCCCGAAATAAGAGACCAAAAACATGTTTTCTCCCCCCCCCCTACCCACACACATACACAATAAACCAAAAATGAACTAAAACAGGACAAAAGAACAACACAAAAAAGAAAAAAAACAGACGGACTGCAGGCGAGCCGCAGCCGTATCACAGCGCCGCCACTTTATTTCAGTATTCAGTATTTCTTTAATATCATTTCACTGAGTACTCGCATACACAGAGGAAACGAAAAAACGTTGCTCAATCGGTTCCATTCAGTGTATAAATGTAAAAAAAAGGATAATACATAGAGCTTTTAAAAACAAATTAAAATGACCATGTTTAAAAGGAAGTAGCCCTAAGATTAACAATATAATACAAACAGACATTCCGATCGACAGTGGCTTTACTTTGACAGGTGCCTAACTGTCAAAGTATGGGCGGGGTTGGATGTGTTGGTGAGCGATATTTTGGGAGGGGACAAAGTCCGTTAACCAGTCTTATTGCCTATGGGAAGAAGCTGAGGAGCATCCTGCTGGTTTTTCAGCTGATGCTCCTGTACCTCTTCCCAGATGGCAGAATGGAAAAGATGTGATGTGATGGGTGGTAGGGGTTCTGGATGATGGAGATGGCTCTACTGATGCTCCTCTTCTTGTATATCTCCAGCAGGAAAGGGAGTGGCGCACCAATAATCCTGCTGGCGGTCTTCACTATCCTGTTGAGTTGATATTGTTCGCAAGCCTTGCAGCTCCCGAACCAGGAAGTGATGCCGTAGGTTATTATGCTTTCAATTGTGCCCCTGTAGAAGGTTCTTAGATGGGCAGTGGGGAGACCTGCTTTCCTTTGTCTCCGGAGAGGATGGAGTCGCTGTTGGGCTCTTTTGACCACTGCTGTGGTGTTGGTCATAGGATTTCTTGCAAATCCCAAAGACGTTGAGTCTAAATATCTGGGATCGAGAAATGAGGTGAGAGTGACAGCTGTAGACAAAAGGCAGCATTTGAACTGCATGGTTTTAGGGCATTCTGATAAAACGGAAGTACATATGTATCAAGGATTTAAAAAAAACTCTGCACTGGGCCCAAATATTTACAAATACTGACCCTTCATCCATCTTAAGATCCAAAGTTGGTTACTTCTGATGGTTACAGAATTTTCAATTCCACTGCAACTGCTGAGAAAATGCAGTCAAGTCAAGTCAAGTCACATTTATTTATATAGCACATTAAAAAAAACAACTCTGTGTTTAAGAAGGAACTGCAGATGCTGGAAAATCGAAGGTACACAAAAAAGCTGGGGAAACTCAGCGGGTGCAGCAGCATCTATGGAGCGAAGGAAATAGGCAACGTTTCTGGCCGAAACACTTCTTCAGACTGATGGGCGGTGGGGTGGCGGGGAGAAGAAAGGAAAAAGGAGGAGGAGGAGCCCGAGGGCTGAGGGATGGGAGGAGACAGCAGGAGGGCTGAGGAAGGGGAGGAGACAGCAAGGACTAACAAAATTGAGAGAATGTAATGTTCATGCCCCCAGGATGCAGACTCCCCAAGCGGAATATGAGGTGCTGTTCCTCCAATTTCCGGGTGTTGCTCACTCTGGCCATGGAGGAGACCCAGGACAGAGAGGTCGGATAAGGAGTGGGACTCCTTGAAGAGCCACCGGGAGGTCAGGTTGGTTATTGTAGACTGAGCGGAGGTGTTCGGCGAAACGATCGCCCAGCCTCCGCTTGGTCTCACCGACACAACTCTCGTTGGCCAAAGTGCTTTACATTTGTTATAAGAATAGTATAAACAAACAAACTACATACATATATACATATATCCCTCGCTCAGTGGACGTCAGCAAAGGCTTGGGAGTATAGATAAGTTTTGCAGTCAATGCTTACATACCAAATAACTCGTCAATAGACCAAAGTGGAAAGTAACACTCATGTCAAACAACAAGGATTTGAGTATAGGAGCAGGGAGGTTCTACTGCAGTTGTACAGGGTCCTGGTGAGACCACACCTGGAGTATTGTGTACAATTTCGGTCTCCTAATCTGAGGAAAGACATTCTTGTCATAGAGGGAGTACAGAGAAGGTTCATCAGACTGATTACTGGGATGGCAGGACTTTCATATGAAGAAAGACTGGATAGACTTGGCTCGTACTCACTAGAATTTAGAAGATTGAGGGGGGGATCTTATGGAAACGTACAAAATTCTTAAGGGGTTGGACAGGCTAGATGCAGGAAGATTGTTCCCGATGTTGGGGAAGTGCAGAACAAGGGGCCACTCACAGTTTAAGAATAAGGGGGAAATCTTTTAGGGCCGAGATGAGAAAAATATTTTATTTCACACCCACCATTCTCTGTTGAAAAGTCACCCATCAGATTCCTATTAAATCTTTTCCACTTCACCTTGAACCCATGTCCTCTGGTCCTCGATTCCCCCACTCTGGGCAAGAGATTCTGTGCATCCAACTAAATTGTGTTCTATGCAAGATTTCAGCATCAGCAGTTTCTTGTGTCTCCCTCACCTATATCCACCTATCACTTCTGAAGAAGGGTCTCAACCTGAAACATCATCCATTCCTTCTCTCAAGAGATGTTGCCTGTCCCGCTGAGTTACTCCAGCAATTTGTATCCACCTATCACTTGCCAGGCTTTGTCCAGCCCCCATATCTCTTTTCCAGCTTACTCCCCCCACCCTCTCCAATTTGTCAGAAGAATGGTCCTGCCTCAAAACGTCGTCTGTCCATTCATAGAAACATAGACAATAGGTATAGGAGTAGGCCATTCGGCCCTTCGAGATTGCACCGCCATTCAATATGATCATGGCTGATCATCCAACTCAGTATCCTGTACCTGCCTTCTCTCAATACACCCTGATCCCTTTAGCCACAAGGGCCACATCTAACTCCCTCTTAAATATAGCCAATGAACTGGCCTCAACTACCTTCTGTGGCAGAGAATTCCAGAGATTCACCCACTCTCTGTGTGAAAAATGTTTTCCTCATCTCGGTCCTAAAAGATTTCCCCCTTATCCTTAAACTGTGACCCCTTGTTCTGGACTTCCCCAACATCGGGAACAGTCTTCCTGCATCTCGCCTGTCCAAACCCGTAAGAATTTTGTAAGTTTCTAAAGCGGTGGAGGAACTCAGTGGGTCAGGCGGCATCTGTAGAGGGAAGGGAATATAAGGCGACCACTCCCACCTCTCCTTTCCGACTTTCTCCACCCCCCACACCAAGCAGTCTGAAGAAGGATCCTGACCTAGAATGTTGCCTGTCCATGCTCTCCAGAGGTGCAAGTTACTCCAGGAGATTGTGTCTCTTTTTGTAAACCAGCATCTGCTGTTCCTTGTATCTAGACTAGGCGCGCATTGCACCCTACACTTGCGCCCAGTCCACCAAGGCCTGTTGAATCTCCCGGTTGCCAAACATTTTAACTCCCTTTCCCATTCCCACACTGATCTTTCTGTCCTGGGCCTCCTCCATTGCCTGAGTGAGGTGACACGCAAACTGGAGGGACAGCACCTCATAGCTCACAGCCCAATGGTATGAACATTGAATTCTCCAAATTAAACGGACATCCCCCCTCTCCCTCGAGGGCCATCTCTTCGTCATTCCTCTGTCTTTTTCTAGCTGGTGAAAGGCGTCAGGATTAATCCGGAGTCACCGCTTCCCGTATTTTAAGCATGTTTTAAAAGTATGTTTTAGTGTTTCAAGGTTTTTTTTTACATGGGGGGGGGGAATTGGGGGAAACTTTTTTTCAGTCACTTACCTCGACGGAGATGCGATTTTTCTCATTTGCCGAGGATCGCCCGTGAGGGGCTCCAACCTCGGGGCCTGTGGACTTTAACACCGTGAAGCCCGCGGTCTCCGGTAAGAAGAGGCCGACTCGGGAGCTCCATGCTGCGGAGTGTTCCAATCCATCCCGACGTCGGAGTTTCCATCATTCCAACGCGACGGCTTCGGACATCGGACCGTCGGCAGCGGCGACTGCGGAGGGTTCAACAGCCCCGACCACGGGTGAACAAACGAGGAAGGTGATTGAACTTTATTACCTTCCATCACAGTGAGGAATGTGGATTCCGCTGTGGTGGATGTCTCTGTTACATTTTATTTTATGTGGCTGTGTGTCTTGTTGCTTTTTACTTAGTATGGCTGTATGGGAACTCACATATCACTGAACCTCAATTGGTGCATGTGAATGTAAATGTGAACTGAACTAACTCTCTGTTGAAAACATCCAGTGAATTGGCCTCCACTGCCATCTATGGCAGGGAATTCCACAGATTCACAACTCTCTGGGTGAAAAAGCTTCTCCTCATCTCAGTCCTAAATGTCCTACCCCTTATTCTTAAACTGTGGCACCTGGTTCTGATAATATCCTAGTTATATAATACAAATTATAACGTCGGGTATTTTATTGAGTAAAGATTAATTTGACTTCTTTGGGTTTTGGGTTCTGAAGCTTTGTAATTCTGTGCTCTAGATGAGCTGGGTGATCAGGAAATTGGAGGCCAGCATTCAAACTGCATCCAAGCTGCTTCCTGTTGTGCCCAAGCAAAAGATATTGACAATGGTGGGAGAGGATGTGTTTCCTGTGAAGGTGCTGGCTTCTGTCAACAGAAGCCTTGAGAGAGGATGTGTTTCCTTTGGAGTTGGGTCTCTGTAAACAGGAACTTCTGTGGGTAATTGATACAGATCCTTACATTGTTTAAGAAGGTACTGCAGATGATAGACCTTTGACTAAGTTCCTGTTGTTTGGGGGTTTGTAACTAAAGTTTGTCCTCGATATAACCATAGCATGAGAAGTATTGTGTTAGTGACAATAATGCTTTAAATGTGATTGATGTGTTAGACGTCATTGCTCCAACTGTGTATAAACATGTGACTACGTTTCCAAAATACTAACAAAAGATGCTGTGTGCCTTTGTTCATTAGAGTGATGGCCCAGGAGGGTTAAGTATGTGTTGCATACTTGACTTGTATCCCTGGCACTCTCGTCGGCTAAATGATCAGTAAAGCTTGTGTGGTTGATCGAACTTATTGTGAGTTGTCCGTTTTAAGAAATGTACCTTAACAGTTCTGGAATCCCCCAACATGGGGAACATGTTTCCTGCATCTACTCTGTCCAATCCCTCACTAATTTTATACGATTCTATAAGAACCCGCTCATCCTTCTGAATTCCAGTGAATACAAACCCAGTCGACCCATTCTTTCAACATATGTCAGTCCCGCCATCATCTCACGATGAACGTGGAGAACCTACGCTGGGCTCCCTCAATAGCAATAATATCCTTCCTCAAATTAGGAGACCAAAACTGCACACAATCCTCAAGGTGTGGTGTCACTAGGGCTCTGTACAACTGCAGTAGGTCCTCCTTGCACCTAAGCTCAACTCTTCGCCCTATTAAGGCCAACATGCCCTTAGCTTTCTTCATTGCCTGCTGTACCTGCATGCTTACTTTCAGTGACTGATGTACCCAGGACACCACAGATCTCGTTGTACTTCCCATTTTCCTAACCTGACACTATTCATATATTACAGAGTGCGGAGTAACACCTTACACTTCCTTATCTATGTGTCTCACTCTCCTGTGACTCTCAGTCTGAAGAAGGTTCCTTCACTCCAGAGATGCTGCCTGTCCCGCTGAGTTACTCCAGCATTTTGTGTCTGTATATGGAGAACATGGAGAGGGGTCAGGGGGTGGTCAGGGTGGCGGGGGTGTGGGGGTGGGGTGAGAGGGATGTAAGTGTGGTGGTGAAGAGCAGGGGTCACATAGTTAGAGGGGGATGGGGAAGACTCAGTGGAACAGCCACTGGGGGTTAACAAGGCTGGGCAGACTTGCACTAGGAACCAGCACAGTCAAACCCAGGAGAGTGTGAGTTAGCAGCGTGGAGGCTTCAGGCCCAGTGCAGAGTCCAGGCTCCAGGTAAGGCGACGGCTGTGGGCTGCTGGAGGGAGGTGGAGTGGCGAGGGTCGGCGGACCCGCTCTGGCCCCACACACACGCGCTCTGGATCCCGGGTGGAGGCGGGGAGAGCGGGTCAAGCACACGGTGTCAATGCTTTAAATCATGGGTCCCAGGAGCGATTGTAATACAGTTGTGTGGGGCCCGGGAGCGAGTGTAATACAGTTGTGGGGCCCCGGAGCGAGTGTAATACAGCTGTGGGGCCCCGGAGCGAGTTTAATACAGTTGTGGGGCCCCGGAGCGAGTGTAATACAGTTGTGCGGCCCGGGAGCGAGTGTAATACAGTTGTGGGGCCCGGGAGCGAGTGTAATACAGGGTGGGACAGGAGAGCAAGTCCAAGTGGACGAGGAGTTTGTGGAGTGCCTGTCTGTCTGTCTCCCTCACGGATTCCCAGAGCAGCTTGTACAGGAGCTGACCAGGGAGAAGGCAAGTCTGGTTGTTCAGTGTCGTGCAATGAACATGCTTAGATAAAGGCAACTGGAGGTGAAGGAGCCATTAGTGACCGAATAAATGGCCATTCATTTACAGGAATCAAACACAAAATTCCTTCCCTTTGGCCCATAAATCCACAACAATGAGATTTAAAAATCATGCTATATCGTGAATTCTTGTGTGAATGTTATTTGAACACTTAGGCTATTTAAAAATGTTAAATCCTTTCTTAAGAAATGGATAGATTCATAGCAAAAGGATTTGAGTATAGGAGCAGCGAGGTTCTACTGCAGTTGTACAGGGTCTTGGTGAGACCACACCTGGAGTATGGCGTACAGTTTTTGGTCTCCTAATCTGAGGAAAGACATTCTTGCCATCGAGGGAGTACAGAGAAGGTTCACCAGACTGATTCCTGGGGTGGCAGAACTTTCATATGAAGAAAGACTGGATAGACTTGGCTTGTACTCGCTAGAAATTAGAAGATTGAGGGGGGATCTTATAGAAACCTACAAAATTCTTAAGGGGTTGGACAGGCTAGATGCAGGAAGATTATTCCCGATGTTGGGGAAGTCCAGAACAAGGGGCCATACACACAGTTTAAGGATAAGGGGGAAGTCGAGATGAGAAAAAACATTTTTTCACACACGCAGAGACTGGTGAATCTGTGGAATTCTCTGCCACAGAAGATAGTTGAGGACACACAGTTCATTGGCTATATTTAAGAGGGAGTTAGATGTGGCCCTTGTGGCTAAAGGGATCAGGGGGTATGGAGAGAAGGCAGGTACAGGATACTGAATTGGATGATCAGCCGTGATCATATTGAATGGTGAATGGTCCAGGCTCGAAGGGCCGAATGTAAAGTAAGTAAAGTAAAGTAAAGTAGCCTTTATTGTCATTCAGACCTTGCGGTCTGAACGAAATGTTGTTGCCTTGCAGTCCTACATATAGTAAAAAATGGCAAAAACACACAAAAAACACAAATTAACATCCACCACAGTGAGTTGAATACTCCTCATTGTGATGGAAGGCAAAAGTCTCTTCCCTTCTTATTCTCCCTCTGCGCCGAGGCGATCCAGGCTTCGGATGTTATGACCCCCGCCGGGCGATGGTAAGTAATGTCAGTCCCGCGGCTGAATCCGAGCTCCGCGAACGGGCCGGTTCAGCTCCGCGGCCCGGGGTGGTCGAAGCCGCCGAAGCTGTGGCCCTCCAGTCCAGAGGACACAGCTGTTGTCGCGGGAGCTCCGGTGAACAGGTCACCAACCTGCGAGCTCCCGACGATGTCGTCCACCGGGCACGCGGCCGGTCCTCCGAGGCCGGATCGCTGCTGCTGCTGCCGCTGCCCGCTCCGAGGTCTGGTGGCTGCTGCCGCAGTCGCTGCCCGCGCCGGGGTCGGGTCGCCACTGCCGCTGCCCGCACCGGGGTCGGGTCGCCACTGCCGCTGCCCGCGCCGGGGTCGGGTCGCCACTGCCGCTTCCCGCTCCGGGGTCGGGTCGCCACTGCCGCTGCCCGCACCGAGGGCGGGTCGCCGCTGCCCCAGCCCCGAGGCCGCCAGCTCCGCTATTAGGCCTCGGCGCAGGCGGAGACGGATGCGGGGGATACGACAATAGAAGTCGCATACCCCCGAAAATAAGAGACCAAAAACATGTTTTCCCCCCCCCCCCTACCCACACACATACACAATAAACCAAAAATGAACTAAAACAGGACAAAAGAACAACACAAAAAAGAAAAAAACCAGACGGACTGCAGGCGAGCCGCAGCCGTATCACAGCGCCGCCACTTTATTTCAGTATTCAGTATTTCTTTAATATCATTTCACTGAGTACTCGCATACACAGAGGAAACGAAAAAAACGTTGCTCAATCGGTTCCATTCAGTGTATAAATGTAAAAAAAAGGATAATACATAGAGCTTTTAAAAACAAATTAAAATGACCATGTTTAAAAGGAAGTAGCCCTAAGATTAACAATATAATACAAACAGACATTCCGATCGACAGTGGCTTTACTTTGACAGGTGCCTAACTGTCAAAGTATGGGCGGGGTTGGATGTGTTGGTGAGCGATATTTTGGGAGGGGACAAAGTCCGTTAACCAGTCTTATTGCCTATGGGAAGAAGCTGAGGAGCATCCTGCTGGTTTTTTCAGCTGATGCTCCTGTACCTCTTCCCAGATGGCAGAATGGAAAAGATGTGATGTGATGGGTGGTAGGGGTTCTGGATGATGGAGATGGCTCTACTGATGCTCCTCTTCTTGTATATCTCCAGCAGGAAAGGGAGTGGCGCACCAATAATCCTGCTGGCGGTCTTCACTATCCTGTTGAGTTGATATTGTTCGCAAGCCTTGCAGCTCCCGAACCAGGAAGTGATGCCGTAGGTTATTATGCTTTCAATTGTGCCCCTGTAGAAGGTTCTTAGATGGGCAGTGGGGAGACCTGCTTTCCTTTGTCTCCGGAGAGGATGGAGTCGCTGTTGGGCTCTTTTGACCACTGCTGTGGTGTTGGTCATAGGATTTCTTGCAAATCCCAAAGACGTTGAGTCTAAATATCTGGGATCGAGAAATGAGGTGAGAGTGACAGCTGTAGACAAAAAGGCAGCATTTGAACTGCATGGTTTTAGGGCATTCTGATAAAACGGAAGTACATATGTATCAAGGATTTAAAAAAAACTCTGCACTGGGCCCAAATATTTACAAATACTGACCCTTCATCCATCTTAAGATCCAAAGTTGGTTACTTCTGATGGTTACAGAATTTTCAATTCCACTGCAACTGCTGAGAAAATGCAGTCAAGTCAAGTCAAGTCACATTTATTTATATAGCACATTAAAAAAACAACTCTGTGTTTAAGAAGGAACTGCAGATGCTGGAAAATCGAAGGTACACAAAAAAGCTGGGGAAACTCAGCGGGTGCAGCAGCATCTATGGAGCGAAGGAAATAGGCAACGTTTCTGGCCGAAACACTTCTTCAGACTGATGGGCGGTGGGGTGGCGGGGAGAAGAAAGGAAAAAGGAGGAGGAGGAGCCCGAGGGCTGAGGGATGGGAGGAGACAGCAGGAGGGTTGAGGAAGGGGAGGAGACAGCAAGGACTAACAAAATTGAGAGAATGTAATGTTCATGCCCCCAGGATGCAGACTCCCCAAGCGGAATATGAGGTGCTGTTCCTCCAATTTCCGGGTGTTGCTCACTCTGGCCATGGAGGAGACCCAGGACAGAGAGGTCGGATAAGGAGTGGGACTCCTTGAAGAGCCACCGGGAGGTCAGGTTGGTTATTGTAGACTGAGCGGAGGTGTTCGGCGAAACGATCGCCCAGCCTCCGCTTGGTCTCACCGACACAACTCTCGTTGGCCAAAGTGCTTTACATTTGTTATAAGAATAGTATAAACAAACAAACTACATACATATATACATATATCCCTCGCTCAGTGGACGTCAGCAAAGGCTTGGCAGTATAGATAAGTTTTGCAGTCAATGCTTACATACCAAATAACTCGTCAATAGACCAAAGTGGAAAGTAACACTCATGTCAAACAACAAGGATTTGAGTATAGGAGCAGGGAGGTTCTACTGCAGTTGTACAGGGTCCTGGTGAGACCACACCTGGAGTATTGTGTACAATTTCGGTCTCCTAATCTGAGGAAAGACATTCTTGTCATAGAGGGAGTACAGAGAAGGTTCATCAGACTGATTACTGGGATGGCAGGACTTTCATATGAAGAAAGACTGGATAGACTTGGCTCGTACTCACTAGAATTTAGAAGATTGAGGGGGGGATCTTATGGAAACGTACAAAATTCTTAAGGGGTTGGACAGGCTAGATGCAGGAAGATTGTTCCCGATGTTGGGGAAGTGCAGAACAAGGGGCCACTCACAGTTTAAGAATAAGGGGGAAATCTTTTAGGGCCGAGATGAGAAAAATATTTTATTTCACACACAGAGAGTGGTGAATCTGTGGTTATATGTGGCCCTTGTGGCTAAAGGGATCAGGGGGTATGGAGAGAAGGCAGGTACAGGATACTGAGTTGGATGATCAGCCATTATCATATTGAATGGCGGTGCAGGCTCGAAGGGCCGAATGGCCTCTACTCCTGCACCTATTGTCTATGTTTCTATAATTATTTAGTCAAATCAAGTCACATTTATTTATATAGCACATTTAAAAAAACAACTCTTGTTGGCCAAAGTGCTTTACATTTGTTATAAGAATAGTATAAACCAGTGGTTCCCAACCTTTTTAGCTCATGGCCCCCTTGGGCTCTTTAAATTTTTCTGTTCCCCCCCCCGACATTATTAGCGGAAATAGGTGGCCCCCTTCATTGAACCTTAATCCCCACATTTTTCTGTGCCCCCCCCCCTGATTTTTGCCATATATGGCTCCAGGTTGGGAATCACTGGTATAAATGAACAAACTACATGCATATAGACATATAGCCCTCGCTCAGAGGACGTCAAGGAAGGCTTGAGAGCTTAGATACGTTTTTCCAAGTTAGTTAGTTGCCCAATTGTAGCTAATTACAAAATTCAATTACTAGATCTAAACATCTATTTGGACTACGCAGTTGCAGCATGGGACCCAAACACAAATAAAAACATTTCTTCCATCGAACGTTTGGTATGCTAGCCTTTATAAATCAGAGCATTGAGTATAGAAGCTGGGATGTAATGTTAAAATTGTACAAGGCATTGGTGAGACCAATTCTGGAGTATGGTGTACAATGTTGGTCGCCCAATTATAGGAAGGATGTCAACAAAATAGAGAGAGTACAGAGGAGATTTACTAGAATGTTGCCCGGGTTTCAACAACTAAGTTACAGAGAAAGGTTGAATAAGTTAGGTCTTTATTCTCTGGAGCGCAGAAGGATAAAGGGGGACTTGATAGAGGTCTTTAAAATGATGAGAGGGATAGACAGAGTTGATGTGGACCAGCTTTTCCCTTTGAGAATAGGGAAGATTCAAACAAGAGGACATGGCTTCAGAAAAGACAGATGTGTACAGCAATCCGTTCTTCCCCCGCACAATTAAAGAATGGAATAATCTCCACCCTGCTATAGTTACCCAACCAGATGCAACTTAATTTAAAGTAGCTCTTTCTTCCCAAAACCCTTTCTGACTTAAGTCCTCCCTCCACCACCTCCTGTTTAAATTCCATTTGGAATATTTTGGAGGACCAAGAAACCAAGAAGAACCAAGAATAGAAACATAGAAAATAGGTGCAGGAGTAGGCCATTCGACCCTTCGAGCCTGCACCGCCATTCGAAATGATTATGGCTGATCATCCAACTCAGTATCCCATCCCTGCCTTCTCTCCATACCCCCCTGATCCCTTTAGCCACAAGGGCCTCATCTAGCTCCCTCTTAAATATACTGGCCTCAACTACCAATGAACTGGCCCCAACTACCTTCTGTGGCGGAAAATTCCACAGATTCACCACTCTCTGTGTAAAAAAATGATTTTCTCATCTCGGTCCTAAAAGACTTCCCTCTTATCCTTAAACTGTGACCCCTAGTTCTGGACTTCCCCAACATCGGGAATAATCTTCCTGCATCTAGTCTGTCCAACCCCTTAAGAATTTTGTAAGTTTCTATAAGATTCCCCCTCAATCTTCTAAATTCTAGCGAGTACAAGCCGAGTCTATCCAGTCTTTATTCATATGAAAGTCCTGCCATCCCAGGAATCAGTCTGGTGAACCTTCACTGTACTATCTCTATGGCCAGAATGTCTTTCCTCAGATTAGGAGACCAAAACTGTACGCAATACTCCAGGTGTGGTATCACCAAGACCCTGTACAACTGCAGTAGAACCTCCCTGCTCCTATACTCAAATCCTTAAGAATCTATCCATTTCTTAAGAAAAGATTTAACATTTTTAAATAGCCTAAGTGTCCAAATAACATTCACACGAGAATTCACAATATAGCATGATTTTTAAATCTCATTGTCGTGGATTTATGGGCCAAATGGAAGGAATTTAGTGTTTGATTCTTGTAAATGAATGGCCATTTATTTGGTCACTAATGGCTCCTTCACCTCCAGTTGCCTTTATCTAAGCAGGTTCACTGCACGACACTGAACAACCAGACTTGCCTTCTCCCTGGTCAGCTCCTGTAAAAGCTGCTCTGGGAATCCATGGGAGGGAGGGAGACAGACAGACAGACACTCCACAAACTCCTCGTCTACTTGGCCTTGCTCTCCTGTCCCACCCTGCGCCTTCCGCCCCGCTCTTGACGTCACCGCTTACGGCGGGGCTGCGGGGCAGCGACGTCATTTCCGGGCCGGTGCCCCTCTCTCTCCCCCCGGGCCCCACAACTGTATTACACTCGCTCCCGGGCCCCACAACTGTATTACACTCGCTCCCGGGCCCCACAACTGTATTACACTCGCTCCTGGGCGGCTCGAACTCTCCAGCCGGTTAACCTCCCGCCTCCCCCTCTCTTCCCCCCCCCCCTCCTCTCTCCCACCCCCTACCGCCTCCTTTCTCCCCCCCCCCTCTCTCCCACCCCCTTTCTCCTCTCTCTTCCCCCTCCTCTCTCACACCCCCTTCTCTCTCTACCCCCCTCCTCTCTCCCACCCCCTTGCTCCTCTCTTCCCCCTCCCCCACCTCCTCTCTCCCACCCCTCCCCCCTACCCCTCTCTCCCACCTCTCCTCTTCCCCCCCCTCTCTCCCCATCCTCCTCTCTATCCACCCCTCCTCTCTCTCGCCCCTCCTCCTCTTTCGCCCCCCTCCTCCTCTCTCCTCCCCTCTCTCTATCCACCCCTCCCCCTCCTCCTCCTCCTCCCCCCCCCCTTCTCCCTCTACCCCTCCCCCTCCTCTCCCACTAACCGTCCATCGCCGCCGTTAACCGCTCCGAAGCTGGAACAGATGTGAAGCGACGGTAAAGAGGTAAAAAGCATGAATTTAAAGCTGCTGCCTTTGATTGACACCGTGTCTCCCGCCTCCACCCGGGATCCGAGCGTGTGTGTGCGGGGCTAGAGCGCGTGTGTGTGGCGCCAGAGCGCGTGTGTGTGCGGGGCCAGAGCGCGCGTGTGTGCGGGGCCAGACCGCGTGTGTGTGCGGGGCCAGAGCGCGTGTGTGTGCGCGGCCAGAGCGCGTGTGTGTGTGCGGGGCCAGAGCGCGTGTGTGCGGGGTCAGAGAGCGTGTGTGCGGGGCCAGAGCGCGTGTGTGCGGGGCCAGAGCGCGTGTGTGTGGTGCCAGACCGCGCGTATGTGCCGGGCCAGAGCGCGTGTGTGCGGGGCCAGAGCGTGTGTGTGTGGGGCCAGAGAAATAATTAAAGGTGTGTGTTATATATAGGGGGGGTTGCACGTAAGGTCACTGGGTCATAGGGCTTGACGCATGGAGCCGCTCAATCCATCCGTAGGAAATCCGCAACTTCCGGTATACGTTATTAATGCAAGAAACGCGTACTTTCCTAGCTGTTAAAAAACCGCCAAAATGTTGAATTTTAGCGCTGTAAAAATTGTGGAAGTCGGGGTAAGCGTGAGAGACGTGCACCCAAATGTCGACGATTTTTTTCCAATATTATATTTGAATAATTCATTTTAAACAAGATTTACTGCATAACTGTTTCGAAACTTCGCACTTATTTGATTCGATGATTACACACCTGAAATCGCTTTTCTTTTAATTTACATGAAACAATTAGTTTTTACAAAATTGCTTGTTTTTGGATTTTTAATATCCCCACTGCTCTCTCCTCATTTCTTTTTCAAAGTTAGCATTAAGAAGGAACCGAATGTCCAGAGTTTTCGACACTTTTGATGATCGCTCCTCAGTTCATCAATGGATGTTTAACACAGCAATCACATCAATCAATCAATTAATCAATCACAACTTTATTGCCATTCAGAAATACATCAATAAATGCGAGTATGAACGAAATGTCGTTGCATCTGGCTCCCCGTGCAACATAAAATAGCAAAAGGATAAAATTAGCAATGTTACAACATTTTGAGATTTTAAAAATCAAGTCTGCAATTTATCCCATCAGATAAAGCATAAAAAGAAGTTTAATTTGATACCTAATTCACTTTCATATCTAGGTATGTTGCAAAACTTACCTTCAGTGGCGCTGCAGTTCTACCCGGGCGCGAGGCCCAGTGACGTCAACGCTCCCGCGCGCTCCCTCAGCCGTTGACGCCCGTTATTTCCCGCCCTCCCGCGTTTCCAGAACGTTCTTCCCCAACGGCCGTTCATTCGGACTTCGCTTCTCCACAACGGTCATTATTTAGATTTAAACCATTTTTAAAAAGGGTCAACGCTTTTCTTTTCTTTTTCCCCCAAACGTCGCCCGCGGACCCGACTCAACCGCCCGCGGACCCCGACTCCCCACCATCGGGTCCGCCCGCCGCCCCTCGCCCCTCCACCTCCCTCCCTCCAGCAGCCCACAGCCGTCGCCTCACCTGGAGCCTGGACTCTGCTTCACTGGGCCTGAAGCCTCCACGCTGCTAACTCCCACTCTCCTGGGTTTCACTGCGCTGGGTCCTAGTGCTAGTCTGCCCAGCCTTGTTAACCCCAGTGGCTGTTCCACTGGGTCTTCCCCATCCCCCTCTAACTATGTGACCCCTGCTCTTCCCCACCCACAGCACAGCCCTCTCACCCCTCCACCCTCCCCCCCCACCACATATTGCCTCGTCCCTAGTCCACCCACCTGCCTTCCCCCCGGCCCCAACCCCCATCCCTGCCAGATGTTCACCATCCCCCACCCCCGACCTCCCCCTCTCCCACACCGAACGGTCTGTCCTCAGCAGAGGTCTTACCTTTGTCCCCCTCCGTCCCCACCTCAATGTAGCAATGTTACAAAATGTTTGAGATTTTAAAAATCAAGTCTGTAATTTATCCCATCAGATAAAGCATAAAAAGAAGTTTAATTTGTCACCTAATTCACTTTCATATCTTCAGTATTAACAAAGTTATGGCCATTTCCATACTCGGAAATTAGCATCTTGTTCCCTATTGCTTTTCCATTGACTTAACACAAAAGCTGTGATCAATAACAGTCAGAAGCCCATAAATAAATTTTCAGTTATTTTAGATTGAAGCATTCTGAAACAAATATGAAACAATCTTATTTGGATGACCTGAAATTAAAGCATATAATTAGTTAGTTACCCAATTGTAGCTAATTACATAATTCCATTACTAGATCTAAACATCTATCCATCTTAAGAAAAGATCAACATTTTAAATAGCCTAAGTGTCCAAATAACATTTATACAAGAATTCACTTTGGCGCCTTTGACAGGGTTTAAAATGCCGTTTCCTCCAGGCTGTTTAAATCGATGTTCATCCGCCTGTTTAATTGCTCAAGAAAAATCGCTCTGACTGCCGTTCTCTGCACTTATTTTTAAACTAAGTTGGATAATTTAAGTGCTATAGTAAATTAAAAACCATCTTCTAAAGCCGTGAACACCGACAACGGGACGGATCTCGCCATCATCATCATCATGCAAAGCAACAAACTGTACAGTGCAAAATGAGAAGACGTTTCTCAGGGAATACCGGAGCATCGCATAAATAAAAACAATCCAGTTCCTGATAAAAAAAACAGTACGAATAGTTTTTTAAAAAGTGCAGGTAAAAAAGCAACATTAAAATACAATTTAAAAAGTCATAAAATGTCCAGGGCAGCTGATTTAAGTGGCCTGAGCCAGTGCCTGAGTTATTACTCAGCGCCAGTTATTAAATTGTCAGTGCAAAAGCAGCAGAATCAGGTGAAGTGACTGTTTAGCAGCCTCACAGCCTGTGGAAGGAAGCTGTTTAGCAGTCTGGTTGTCCGGGCTTTGATGCTGCGGTATCTCTTTCCTGATGGCAGGAGATCTAGATGTGTGTGGAGTGGGTGCAATCTGTCCTTTGCTATGCTCAGTGTTTTTTTCAGGCAGTGGCTCTGGAACAGTTCTTGTACCGAGGGTAACGAGACATCAATGATCCTCTCTGCTCCCCTCACTACCCTCTGCAGAGACTTCCTGTCTGAGCAGTTACAGTTGGAGTACCACGTGTTCATGCAGTACGTGAGTACAGACTCCACCGTGCCCCTGTAAAAAGTCTTGAGGATATTGGTGGGAAGTGAGACCTGTTTGAGTTTCCTCAGTTAGTGCAGTCGCTGATGGGCCCATTTGACAATCCCAGTGATGTTCCTGGACCAGGTGAGACCATCTGTTATTTGCACTCCGAGGACCTTTATGCTCTCCACTCTCTCCACCGTGGTGCCACTGATGTTGAGGGGTGTGTGTTTGGGCTGCGACCTCCTGAAGTCAACAATCATCTCCTTTGTTTTTTCTATGTTTCATTCTAGATTGTTGTTGCCGCACCAGTCCACTAGTTGTTTCACTTCCTCCCTGTACATTGTTTAATCCGCTCTACTGATGAGTCCCACCACTGTGGTGTCATCTGCAAATTTTATAATCCTGTTGTCCCTGAATCTGGCAGCACAGTCATGTGTGAGCAGTGTGAACAACAGCGGGCTGAGCACACAGCCTTGAGGGGAGCCAGTGCTCAGCGTGATCGAGCCTGAGGTGTTCTTGCCAACACGGACTGACTGCGGTCTCTCTGTCAGAAAGTCCAGGATCCAGTGACACAGGGTGGTGTTGGGGCCCAGCAGGGTTAGTTTCTCCACAAGTCTCTGTGGGATGATGGTGTTAAAGGCTGAGCTGAAGTCAATGTACAGGATTCTGGCTTAGGTGTTCTTGTTTTCCAGATGAGTGAGTACTGTGTGCAGCGTAGTGGAGATGGCATCTTCTGTAGAACGTTTGGGGCGATAGGCGAACTGGAGGGGGTCTAACTATGAGGGGAGGCTGGCAGTAATGTGAGGTTTAACCAGGCATTCAAAGCACTTCATTACTATGGGGGTTAGGGCGACAGGGCGGTAATCATTTAGGCAGGCCACAACTGATTTCTTTGCTATTGGAATTATTATGGAAGTTTTGAGGCATGTGGGGACAATGGCTTGACTAAGGGAGATGTTGAAGATGTCTGTTAGCACTTCTGCTAACTCATCCGCACATTCCTTGAGCACCCGTCCTGGGATGTTGTCGGGTCCAACTGCTTTCCAAGGGTTGACCTTGGACAGGATTCTCCGTGTGTCCATTGCGTCTATGATCAGGACTGGCTGGTCAGTTTGTGATGAGTGGCTGGCCCTCCCCTTGGGTGTGGTGTTAGCTGCATCAAAACGGGCAAAGAAATTGTTCAGTTTATCTGGAAGAGAAGTGTCGGTGTCAGTTACCTGCTGCCTTGCCTTGTACCCTGTCAGTGTTTGGATTCCCTTCCACATCCTCCTGGTGTCTCCTGTGTCACAGAGATGTCCCTGAATTTTCTCTGCATAGGCACGTTTCGCTGCCTTGATTCCTTTTTCCAGTGCAGTCCTGGTAGATGGAAGAGCAGCTGTGTTACCGGCTCTGTAGGCTGCATCACGGGCCCTCAGCAGCGAGCGCACTCTGCTGTTATCCATGGCTTATCCTTTCCACGTGCAGTGAAGGTTTTAATGACAGTGACATCCTCGGTGCACTTGGCAATGTAGCTGGTTACAGTCTCTGCGTACTCCTCGATGTTGATGAGGTCATCACAGGATGCTGCTGTCCTGAACACATCCCAGTCAGTGTGCAGGAAGCAATCCTGCAGTGCTGAGGCTGCTCCCTCTGGCCAGACCCTGGTGTGTTTTCTCTCCGCTCTGACTTGTCTTTGCAGTGGTCTGTACGCTGGTGTTAAAAACACTGAAATGTGGTCAGAGTGGCCCAGGTGAGGGCGTGGGGCTGCCTTGTAAGCCTCTGGGGTGTTGGTGTAAACCAAGTCCAAGATGTTCTCTCCTCTGGTCTCAAAATCCACATATTGCTTGAATTTCGGAAGCACAGTCTTAAGGCTGGTGTGATTAAAATCCCCGGCCACCACAATAAAGCTGTCAGGATATTTGGTCTGGAGCTCACTGATGGCATCATGCAGGGCTCCCAGTGCTTCGTTCGCCTTAGAATTTGCGTTGTCACTCGGAGCATCATATACACTACAACAAAAACAATGGAGAATTCCCTCGGCAGATAGAAAGGCCGACATTTCACGATGAGGAATTCTATCAGCGGAGAGCAGTGTTTACTGGCGATCGTAGCGTTCACACACCAGTCCTTGTTTATGTACAAGCACAGGCCTCCACCTCGGCTCTTACCAGAGCTAGCTGCCTCTCTGTCCGCACGGAACGATGTCATTCCCTCCAGCTGTATTGCCGAGCCCGGGATATTACCGTGGAGCCATGATTCCGTGAAAACAAACACACAGCAGTCTCTTTTATCCCTGTATGTTGTCTTAAGAAGACGCAGCTCGTCAAGTTTGTTGTCTAGGGAACGGACATTAGAGAGAAGAAGCGAGGGCACTTAGGGGATGTCCACGTAGGGGACAAGGCAAGGTAGGCTGTTTATTTTTACATAAAAAAGTGCTGGAGTAACTCAGCGGGTCAGGCAGCATCTGTGGAGAACATGGATAGGTGACGTTTCACAGAGTGCTGCTGTAATTAGGGTCAGGCAGCATCTGTGGTCAATGTGGATAGATGTTGTTTCAGGTCTGAAGAAGGGTCGTGACCGAAAAAAAACAGCCCCTCTCCATGTTCTCCATAGACAGACACAAAATGCTGGAGTAACTCAGCGGGACAGGCAGCATCTCTGGAGTGATGGAACCTTCTTCAGACTGAGAGTCACAGGAGAGTGAGACACAGAGATAAGGAAGTGTACGGGGTTACTCCAGCACTCTGTATTAAATGAATAGTGTCAGGTTAGGAAAATGGAAAGTACAATAAGATCGGTGTGTCCTGGTACATCAGTCACTGAAAGTAAGCATGCAGGTACAGCAGGCAGTGAAGAAAGCTAATGGCATGTTGGCCTTCATACGGCGAGGAGTTGAGTTTAGGCGCAAGGAGGACCCACTGCAGTTGTACAGGGCCCTGGTAACACCACACCTGGAGAATTGTGTGCAGTTTTGGTCTCCAAATTTGAGGAAGGATAATCTTGCTATTCAGGGAGCCCAGCGCAGGTTCACAAGGTTAATTCCTGAGATAATGGCGGGACTGACATATGTTGAAAGAATGGGTCGACTGGGTTTGTATTCACTGGAATTCAGAAGGATGAGCGGGTTCTTATAGAATCGTATAAAATTAGTGAGGGATTGGACAGGGTAGATGCAGGAAACATGTTCCCCATGTTGGGGGAGTCCAGAACTGTTAAGGTACATTTCTTAAAAGACAACTCACAATAAGTTAGATAAACCAACACAAGCTTTACTGATCATTTAGCCGACGAGAGTGCCAGGGGATACAAAGTCAAGTATGCAACACACACTTACCCCTCCTGGGCCATCACCCTAATGAACAAAGACACACAGCATCTTTTGTTAGTATTTTGGAAACGTAGTCACATGTTTATACAGAGTTGAAGCAATGATGTCTAACACATCAATCACAGAGTATACCCATTCAAGGCATTCTTGTCACTAACACAATACTTCTCATGCTATGGTTATATTGATCATAAACTTTAGTTACAAACCCCCAAACAACAGGAACTTAGTCAAAGGGTGCTGGAGTAACTCAGCGGGTCCGGCAGCATCTGTGGAAAACATGGATAGGTGACATTTCGGGTCGGGGACCCTTCTTCAGACTGACACTATGTTGACAGTGGTGGGGGTGATCGGCAGATGAGTGAAGTAAGTGACAGAGGCGAGGGAAAATAAGGAGATAAAAGGATGTGAGATAAGGAGAGAGGAATGTATATGTGCAGCTTTAAGGGACATTGTTCAGGTAGCATTTGCAGTATTGCATACAGTTCTGGTCACTCCATTACAGGACTGATGTGGAGGCTTTGGGGAAGGTGCAGAGATGGTTAACCAGAATGGTTTAAAAACAAGGAACTGCAGATGCTGGTTTACAAAAAAGGACACAAAACGCTGGAGTAACTCAGCGGGACAGGCAGCATCTCTGGAGAGAAGGAATGGGTGACATTTCGGTTCAAGACTGAGGAGGGTCTCGACCAGAAATGTTACCCATTCCTTCTAGCATTTTGTGTTTACCTAAACAGCGCCTATCTATCCACATGCGGTGTGCCAGCAGCCTGGAGGAGCGGGCAAAAGCCTTGTCACAGAGCGGGCAGGTGAAGGGGGGCTGGCCGGTGTGGACTCGCCGGTGCTCCAGCAGGTGGTCAAGGCGGGTGAAGCCCTTACCACAGGACGGGCGGGGGAAGGGACGCTCACCGCTGTGGGTATGCCGGTGCTGCCGCAGGCTTCAGATGCGGGTGAAACCCTTGCCACACTCAGCGCACACAAAGGGTCTCTCTCCGGTGTGTATCCGCTGGTGCTCCCACCGCCCCCATGCTCTCTTGTCACAGTGGGAGCAGCTGCTCGCCTACGTGGGCCCGCCGGTGCTGCCGCAACCCACGCGAGCTGTCAAACGACTCGCCACAGTATGGGCAGTCGTAGGGCGGGCCACTGGTGTGCACCTGCTGGTGAGACAGGGCGTGGGAGGCCATGGCAAAGCGCTCTCCACACACCGGGCTGGGGACGGGACCGTCGCCGGCGTGAACCCGTTGGTGGGACAGCAGCCGGGAGGAGTGGCTGAAGCCCTTGTCGCCCTGGGCACAGGTGTAGGGGCGCACACGGGTATGGGTGCGCTGGTGCTTCTGCAGGCTGTTGGAGTGGGTGAAACCCTTGCCGCACTGGGCGCAGGTGTAGGGGCGCTCGCCAGTGTGGGTGCGCTGGTGCACCTGCAGGTTGCCGGAGTGGGTGAAGCCCTTGCCGCACTGGGCGCAGGTGAAGGGGCGCTCGCTGGTGTGGGTGCGCTGGTGCATCAGCAGGTTGTTGGATTGGGTGAAGCCCTTGCCACACTGGGTGCAGGTGTAGGGGCGCTCGCCCGTGTGGGTGCGCTGGTGCCTCAGCAGGCTGTTGGAGTGGGTGAAGCCCTTGCCGCACTGGGCGCAGGTGAAGGGGCGCTCGCCGGTGTGGGTGCGCTTGTGAATCAGCAGGTTGGAGGAGCTGGTGAAGCCCTTGCCACACTGGGTGCAGGTGTAGGGGCGCTCGCCAGTGTGGGTGCGCTGGTGCACCTGCAGGCTGCTGGAGTTGGTGAAGCCCTTGCCGCACTGGGCGCAGGTGTAGGGGCGCTCGCCGTTGTGGGTGCGCTGGTGCCTCAGCAGGTTGCTGGACTGGGTGAAGTCCTTTCTGCACTGGGCGCAGGTGGGGCGCTCGCCGGTGTGGGTGTGCTGGTGATCCAGCAGGTAGCTGGACTGGGTGAAACCTTTGCCACAGTCGCTGCAGGTGTAGGGCCGCTCCCCGGTGTGCAACCGCCTGTGCGCCTTCAGGTGGTTGGGCGACTTGAAGCCTTTGCCGCAATCGGGGCAGGTGAAGGGCCGCTCACTGCTGTGCACCCGCCGGTGCTGCCGCAGCCCCTTCAACTTGGTAAAGCTCTTGCCGCAGGTGGAGCAGCCATAGGGCCCCTCGCCCGTGTGCACCCGCCGGTGTCTCTTCAGGACCTTTGCCGTCTTGTAGCTCTTGCCGCAGTCCGAGCAGGTGAAGGGCCTCTCACTGGAGTGCACGCGGTTGTGCCGCAGCAGGTTGTAGTAGCTGGCAAAGTTCTTGCCGCACTCCGAGCAGTCAAATGGGCGTTCTCCCGTGTGCACCCGCCGGTGGGCCTCCAGCTTGCTTGGCCTCTGGCAGGCCAAACCACACACGTCACACTCATAACGCTTCTCCTTGTTGTGCCCCGCCATGTGGTGCCCCACCGAAGCTCAGCCCCTCAAAGCTCAGCCCGCACACCGGGCAGATAGGGGGCTCGCCTGCACCCTGGCCGCCCTCAATGACCGCTCACGGCTCTGTCTCTCCGTCCACAGCAACGGCTCATAAAACCTGCAGGTGGGGAACACAGAGGGTCAACAAGCTGGCAAACAGGACATTACTAACTCGTGAGCATTACAAGTGTTTGAAGGGGTGCAGGGGGGGAGGGGGATGGAGCCCTGGAGGGTGCTGAGCATCCGAGGGACAGACAGACAGACAGAGAGAGAGATACAGAGAGAGACAGAGACCGCGAGACCGAGAGACCGAGAGACAGAGAGACAGAGAGAGAGACAGAGAGAGAGAGAGATAGAGAGAGAGAGAGAGAGAGAGAGAGAGAGAGAGAGAGAGAGAGAGAAGAGGAGAGAAGATAGGAGAGAGAGAGAGAGAGAGAGAAGAGAACAAGAGAGCGATGGATATAGATAGAGAAAGATGGAGATAGAGAGGGAGAGGGAGAGAGAAGACAGACAGAGACGAGAGAGAGACAGAAATAGAGACGAGAGAGATGGATTATAGTAGATAAGGAGATGGATAGAAATCAGAGATAGAGAGAGACCGAGACAGGAGACAGAGACAGAGACAGAGAGAGACAGAGACAGAGAGAGAGACATACAGGCAGAGAGAGACAGATAGAGAGAGAGATGGAGATAAATCAACAAAGGGCAATCAATAAAGAGCTATAGGTCTATTGCGAGTTTATGTACAGGGACATATCTATCCATGCACTGTTTACTTGTATTTATATTGATGCATTTTAAATAACTTTTTTTAATTGAAATTGAATTGAGAGAGAGAGAGGGAGATAGAA